>NC_056751.1:322697640-322827640 GCF_019279795.1 Protopterus annectens
CGGATATACCTCTTCCAAATGATCTATCAATAGTGGTGTACCTCAGGGTTCAATCCTTGAGCCACTTCTCTTTGTCATATACTTCTTGGAGGTCAAATCTAATGTTAGGAGCTTATAGTTAGCCAAGTTTACAAATATCAAGATCCTTCAGGAAGGACTTTCCCAAACAAATAGCTAGTGTCAAAGCCATGGTGTGAAACTAAATGCCATGAAATGTATAATTGTATCCTTCTGCAAGCATAATGCCCCTTGGAACTTTCACATTTACAACACAACCCTGAAAACTGACTCAGTAGTGAAGGACCTAAGAACCACATATCCACTGTTGCAAGGAAGTCCTTTTCCACATCTTATTAGCAAGGGTATGGCATCCATATCCAGGAAACTGATTATTCCACTGTATTCTGCCCTCTTTAGTTCAGCTGTTGAGTATAATACCCCCCTTCATTAGATACTTGTCCAAACACCTGTCACACCTTGAGTAACCATAATGCTTTCTGAATAAGAAATGTAAGTGACTAAATAACACAAACTAGACTGCTCATCAATAAGCTCTATTTTTCTTATAGAGTCTCTACTGACTCCATCCATTCAGAACTACTATCCACAAGTCTAACAGTAGCAGAAACACATGCTCAAGAGATCTTAATCTCTTTTGCAGCTAAAATACAGCATACTAGAGGTATAGTGATATATAACAAAGAACACCATTTCTCTGGAATCATCTCAAAAGCAAAGTATTATCTTACTCTATTCAAGCATAATTTCGATGAGTGGATGAGAAACTGTAAGTTCACTCCTGGACTGGCATCTTAGTCCTTGATAGACAGGTGTAATATGTGAATGCCTGCCTTCCCCTGGGTCATTAGTAATAATAATACAAATGGTTCTGGGTTAATCATACTTAAAGTACTAAGGCTAAGAAAATGATTGGACCTATGATGATAGTACATTTACTTGCATCACAACATCTTGATATGTGGCACTTCCTATCTCCATCCTGAGTGGCATTCACTCACAGTGCAGGGTGCAGGCATGGCCTCAAACAAAGATGAAAATAAGGCTTTACAGACTCTCTGCTTGTCATCGTAGTCAGGGAGGGTTTTTATGGCACTGAGCACCAGAAAAACTCACCCTGCAGCTGTGGAGCAGATGAACAATCTACATCATAGGCATATCACCACCTCGCAGTCTAGCAGTTGGCAAGTGCACTGTACAGTCAGTGAGTGAGATCATTCTTCAGATGAGATGTGGGAATTGTTATCCAGACACAATCTGCTGCAACCCCGTCCAGCATGGAACTATTTCTTGCATTGCATGGCATCCCTGAGGACACAGTGCCAGGCAAACAGTAGTGACTGGATCTATGATGATATATATATATATATATATATATATATATATATATATATATATATATATATATAAGCCCTATTTTACTGCACACTTATCAGTAAGAGTATGGTGTCTAGGGTCCAGGTATGTGATCATTCCACTGTATTTTGTACTCATTAGGCTGGTCATTGAGTATAATGCTCCCTTTGGTATGTACATTTCCAAACAGTTAACATAACTTGAATGACCACAGCACTTTCACACCAAGAAAATCAAGGGCTTACATCATAAAGAACTACTGACCATTGCAAATACTTATAGTTCTGCTTACAATCATTCAAGATAATGAGGGGAGATTTCTGACTTGCATAGAGACCCTCAACAGTTCCTGCCCATTTTGACCTACTGCACATCCACAATTCCAGTGGAGGTATAACCATCTGATCAAGGGATCTTAATCTTGTCTGCAACATAAATAGAACATGTTAGAGGGATAGATACATATCACAGGGAATTCAGAATCATCTTCCTCTCCACAGAAAGCAAAGTGCTTCCTTTACTCTTCTTAAACATAATCTGGATGAATAGATGGGAAACCACAAATTGTCCCCTTTGTCCTTTATGGGTATGGTTAACATGTAAACGCTTTGCCTGGCTCTGGGTTATTCATACTTAAACTGCAAGGGCTAAAAATTTCATGAGAATGCATGGATAGGCTTCTTTGGAAGGGAGATGTCAATAGTCTGCACATGTTTGTTGACTCTTTGCATGATACCACAAGTTTTCTAAAATTTGAACTAAAGTATTCGAAAGAAAGTGTGAATTTTTAGACATTACTGTTAGTCTGGTGAACAATAAATTTGAAACTAATATTTTTAAGAAAAATGTGCAAGCTGATAGATATGTTCATGCAGATAGTATGCATCCTAGGCATGTGTTTGAAAGTGTTATAGGGAGTCAGTTTATGAGAGTCAGCAGATTGAACATCACTAATGATGGTTTTGAAGATGAAATAAAATGCATGGCTGATGATTTTGCTTTAAGAAATTATAATCTAAAATTAGTTGATGATAATAAATCTCTCATTAGATCTAAGAGAGATAGTACTGGTAAACCATATTTGTTAAGACAGCAACATGATATAACAAATGAACATAAAACTAGATACCGCAAAACATTGTTATATTATGAAATATAATCGAAGGACATCACAGATTAAATCCATTATAGAAAAAAAATGGCATGTATTAAAGTCAAATAATGAATTATATAAATTAATTAGTGATAGACCTTATTTTATATATAGAAAGGAAATGAACCTTAAGCAATTTTTATGTTATAAGGAACTTAAATTTAATGTTAAAACATATGATGCACATATAAATAAGAAATGGGCTGTACCTTGTTTGAATTGTACTTTTTGTAAGTGCATTGATTTGTCTAATGAATTTATACACCCTAGTTCACAAAAAGTGTACAATTTTAAGGTATATGTTACTTGTTTTAAAGGAAATGTAATATACTTAGCAAACTGTGAAAAATGCCAGTTTTTACGTTGGTTAGACACCAAAGATTAAAAGAAAAAAAATCTTCACATTTATCAGAGATTCGAGAGAAAGTGGAATCAAATGCATTATATAAGCACCTTTCTGTTAATGGTGATGACCATAGCTTTAAGTTTAGGGTCTTACAAAAGGTTGCTCTTAACAGAAGAGGTGGTGATATAGTTAATAAAACAGAAATAGAAGAGTATAAATGGATATTTTTTTTTAGGGCAGACCACCCATCAGGTTTTAACCTTAGGAGTAATGTGAAGCCCTTATTGAAAGAAAAACAAATATAGTTTTTGGTCATGTGCTTTAGTACTGTTATTTGATAAGCTGTCTCTTTAATTATTCATTATTTATTATTTATTTTATTTCCAGTTTGATGACCAGGGAAATCTGCTCCTGCTTGGTCCAGTGGACTTCCCTGGTCATCAAACTGGAAATAAAATAAATAATAAATAATGAATAATTTAACATACAGCTTATCACATAACAGTATTAAAGCATATGACCAAAAGCTAAAATGAGAGTTTAAAACAAGATATAACATTTAATACACTAACAAAATTTATTTAGTGTAGGTAGACCAGGATGGAGGCTTGGGGAGAAAAGCTCCAAAAGCAGTTAACATAATATAACATAAGTAAAGTATGGAATATACAGTATACAAAAACATAAATGAACAATGTAAAATATAAATACAAAATCAGGGAGTATACATTTAAAGAATACACATTAAATGTTAAAATAAAGCTGAAGTCAAAATTGTACACATAATATAATTAAAAGTATAAGACATGAAGAGTTTTATACAAGTTTAGTGTTTGTTTTAACAATAATGCTAGTGATCAGAGGTGGCAGTACATGACATTGAAGGGAGATTTAAAAGAGATGGCAGTGTAATTTAGGTGAGAAGGGAGCAGGAACAGTCCCAGTTTGAGGTAAGATAAGAACGGAGGAGTGATTTGAAATTAGATTGGTTGTGAGTACAGTGGGGGGTGGATTCTATAGTTTAGCTGTGTGATAGAAGTAATTGGCCAGGAGAGTGAAGGGGTTTATAGATTTTTAAGGAGGTTTTGGTTTTCAGATCCAAGAGTACGATTAGGGAGGTAAATGGTTAAGATAGATGAAAGATTGTGGCAGATGGAGGGTTGGAATATGAGTTTGTAAGCAATGGTGAGTTGTATGAATTGCAGGTGATTAGGAAGCTCAAGCCAGTTTAGGGAGTGGAAGAATGGCAGTGATGGTTAGAGTATTTGGACCCTGTAGCAGATTTACAGACTTGGTTATAGCAGGCTTCCAGTTTGTTTTTTAGGCTAAGCTGGAGATGAGCAAGTAGAGGGGAACCATACATAAGAGAGGGGAGCGGGTAGGAGGAGGCTAGAGTACGTCTGGTAGAAGCGGTTAGATAGCGATTTTATCTATATAGCAGACCTAGTTTTTGGTGGGTTTTATTTTTATATTATTTTGGATGTGGACATCAAAATTTAGATGTTCATCAATGGTGGTGCCTAGTAGTTTAGTGTGAGATACAGTACTGATTAGAGTGTCATTGTGGATTTTTATTTTAAAGGAGCTTTTGTCTATGTTGAAATTTCTCGAAGGAGAGAATATCATGATTTTTATTTTGTTAGCATTGAGAGCGAGATGGTTGTTTAGCATCCAAATTTCAATATAGGAGAAGGCTGTTTGGGTTTTTTGAAGGAGTTCAGAGAGAGAGTTTGCTGTACAGATGATTGTGGAGTCATCAGCATATTGGATCAGTGTAGCATTATCTATGGATTTGTGAAAGTTATTAATGAAAATATTGAAAAGTAAGGGGCCGAAATAGAGGCTGGAGGACACCAGAAGGATTGCTGAGAAAAGGATTAAGTGAAATGTTTCCATTTATTTTATTTATTTATTTATTATTTATTTTACATTTGTTGACCGGGCTAGTCCAACTGGATACATATCCCTTTTCAGTGGAGGCCCAGGGAGAAAAGCTCCAACATAAAAGCAATACATGAAGAGAGCAAGTTACATTTACAATATAAGAATAGGAAATAACAGAGACTTAATATAAGCACAAGTAGCAGAGCTGCATTTTAAACAAATTAGTGTTATAGGATAAACACCGTGAGAATAATGGTCGAAGAACTAGCTAATCAGGGCAAATTATGAGTACAGGAAATTAGATAAGTTAGTCGGGTTCTGTGCATGGGCATAGCCATTGTAGCTTAAGGTGGCTTTTGAGGTTGTTTTTGAACTGTTGATGTGAGGTCATGAGTCTAAGGGTGTTTGGCAGGGAGTTCCAGGGCTTTCCAATGGAGTTGGCGTACAGGGCATCACCACCTGAGTTCTTAGCTTTAGTTGTTAATATCTGGACGGTATTAGCAGATCTAAGAGAGTTAAGGTTGGAGTAGGGGGTCAAAATACTACACAGTGAGGGAGTTCTGTCGGGATAGTGGATTATTTTAAAGGCTTCAGTTAGTTGATTAAGTTTAAGAAGATTGGGTAGTTCCAACCAACCAAGTTTCCTAAGGTTAAGGCAGTGGTGGGTGCGGTATGAGGAACCTGTTATAAACCTAGCAATATGGTTATAAGCAAGAGAGAGCATGTTAAGTTCACATTTATTGAGGAAGGAAAAGACTGGGGATGCATATAGTAAGGTGGAGAGGAGATGCGGGCAATCGTTAGTTTGGTCAAGGGGGTTAAGAAGTTTTTTATTCTGTACATGGATCCAAGTTTTTTGTTGACCGATTTGATGGTTTGGGTAATGTGGATGTCAAATTTTAGCTTGTAGTCAATGGTAACACCTAGTAATTTGGTACTGGCAACAGGGGCTATGATGGTTCCATTGATGGATTTAATATGAAAAGGAATACTGTTAGTATTTGGGAGTACATTGCCAAGGGGTGTATTGGCGTTCGGGAAGAATAGGAGTAATTTAGTTTTTGTTGGGTTAAGTAGGAGTTTCAAGTCAGTGAACCATTTCTCAACTAACGTAAAACAGAGTTGAGTAGTAGTTTGGAGTTCTAATAGGGAGACAGCGGAGCAGATCAGGGTAGAGTCATCAGCATATTGTATGCAGGTAGATTTAGGGATGATTGAGTGCAGGTTGTTTATGAAGATGGAAAAGAGAAGAGGACCAAGAATAGAGCCCTGAGGAACACCGATGGTGTTTGAGAGCAGGTCTGATAGTTTGTCTTGCCATAGGACAGCTTGTTGCCTACCCGTGAGGTACGCCTTAAACCAGCTTAGTGCAGGGGTGCTCAGATATAAACTTTCTAGGGTATTAAGCAGGAGTTGGTGATTGACCATGTCGAACGCTTTTGATAGGTCAAGAAAGAGGGCGGAGGATATTAGTTTGTTGTTACGATTGTTATTAATGGAGTCAATAAAGGAAAGGAGGGCAGTAGTAGTACTATGGTGGGGGCGGAAACCATGTTGGGAGTTAGATAAGAGACGATTAAGGGTTAAGTAGTGAAGGAGTTGTTTGTGAACACATCTTTCCATAATTTTCGCTATTGGAGACAGGATTGCTATTGGTCTGTAGTTAGATATTTCAGTGGATGTGCCTCCTTTATGTAGAGGGATGATATAAGAAATTTTCCAAGAAGAGGGAATAGTGGCTTCAGTAATAGTTCTGTTGATCAAGATGGATATGGGGTAGGCGATGACTTCGGATGCTATTTGTAAATATTCCGCTGGGAGGTGATCAGCCGCCAAGGTGGTTGGTTTCAGTTTTTTTAAGAGGGAACAAATGTAGGAGGAAGAGACAGGGTTTAGGTTAAAGGAGATGTGGGCAGCTTCATGAGATTTGGAGGTAGGTGGAGCAGTGGAGGTTAGTTGGCTAGCAAGGGATTGGATAGTATCGGTAAAGAAGGAGTTAAAGGTGCCGGCTACTGCCTCTGCATCTTTCCCGATGTGCTTCTCAGGGGTTGGGGTGGTAGTTTCACCTGGGTGAAGGAGATTGTTAAATCCTGCCCAGAACTTCTTTGGATTGTTCTGGTGTTTATTCTGGAGGTGGCAGAAGTATTGTTTTTTGTCCTGGGTAGTGGCTGATTTGGTAGTGTTCCTTAGCTGTTGAAATATTATGCGATCTTGGGGGGTTTTAGTGGCTCTCCATTTGCCCCAGGCCTGGTTTCTGAGTTTCATTTTGTTTTTGGTTTCTCTAGTTAACCAAGGTGCTATACGTATTTTGGATCTGATTAGTCTATTCGGGGCATGTGTTTCTAGTATCCTTAGGAATGTATCATTGAAGTGGGAAACACTCTCTTCTAGGGGTAGAGATTTTAAAATGGACCAGTTGCAGGATTTTAGGTCTGCAAGGAATAATTGTGGGACAAAGTTCTTTTTGTTTCTAATTAATCTATAGAGGGGGGGGTTGGAAGTTGGGCATTTATGTTTAATAATATAGGTAATTAGGTGGTCGCTGAGGTCATTGGGAAGGGTCCCGGTGGTATAGTTAATTGAATCTTTATTGGTAAGGATCCAATCGATGGTGGTTTCTTTTTGGTGAGTATTGCCCAGTCTGGTTGGACATGGTATATTTTGGGAAAAGCCATGTAGGTTAATAGGTTGTGGGGTTGAATGGGAAGAACAGAGGGACCAGTCTATATTGACATCCCCAAGTACTATGGTTTCTTGTGGGTAACTAGTGGCTAGCCAGGACAGTATTTGCTCGAGATTTTCTATGTTATTCCCTGGTGGGATATAAATAACTATGAGGTTGATGCATTTTTGCGTGTTTAAGCATAGCTTTAGGGCAATAAGTTCTAAGTTAGAGATTATAGGAGGTTGTGTTGGGTTCTTAATGATATTCAGAGTATTCCTGAACATAACAGCTATACCTCCACCCCGTTTCTTTACACGGTCGGCCCTGAAGATATTATACCCGGGAGGGAGAATCTCTTCGTCCTTAGTGGCGGGTTTTAGCCATGTTTCAGTTAGACACATAATGTCAGGGGAATGAGTAGCTAACATAGCGTGCAGGTTGTGCACCTTGTTGTTAATGCTTCTTAGGTTCAGGTGTAGTACTAGAAGGGAGTCAGTAGAGTTGCGAACAAGTTTAGATGGGTTAGAGTCTAAGTCATTAGGGGGACCTGGGTTGGGGTGGATATCGCCATAAATGGTAATACTATTTTTCAGGTAAATTAGTAGTCTTTGTAGTTTGAATAGTAATTTGAGGTGATTTCTATTATTTGAAATTTTAGGGTGACGGAGGGTGAGTTGGGCTAAATTGGGGGATTTTGTCTTAAAAGTGTTAGGCATTGGTGGGACAGTTATGGCCGAATGATTAGGATGGCAGTTGGTGTAGCGCTTAGGATGGGAGAATCCTATAAGAGTTTGGTTTTCATACTTTTTAAAAAATAGGCAAAAAGGAGTAGTAGGGTCGTTGAGAGGAGGGTTATAGAATAGGGGAGTTTGGCCATGGTGTAAGGGTGGAAAGCGTACTAGGAAGGGAAGATGCTTTAGTTTTATCTTTGGAATTGTGGGAGGACCTGGAAGTGGGAGGAGTAAGGAGGAAATTGAGGGGCGTATAGCTTGCAGAGGGGTACTTGGGAGGGGTTATCTATTCCTATAAATGTAGAGGTACTGGGGGCGGGTGGGATAAGGGGGCAGGGAGGGGAGCGGAGCGGAGCCCGAGCGAAGCGGAGCGGGGCATACACCGCCCGGAGTTCTCAAGGTCTTAGAGGCAGCACTAGGTGAGTGAAATGACTGCCAGTGCTTACAGTAAAGAAGCACTTTGGAGGGGTATATTTTTCCCTTAAGTAACAGAAATGATAATGCCAGGTTCGAGTAAGCAACAACCTTATTTTGGTCTATCACGGAGAATTGGGTAGTAGCTTCTTAGGAGGCGAAGACCGGTCTGTGCAGATGCTTTTGGTTGTTGTCAGGTAGGAGCGTTGTTCTTAGGAGCCACGCGTTGTTAGGGTTAGCGTAGGGGGCTTCCTGTGATAGAAGGGAGAGAGGTAGCACAAATTAGTAACTCCGTATGTGAAGAATTGATTCAGAGGTGTCAATAGATGTGTTCTAGTGGAACTCAATGCTTGGGAGAGAGAAATCAACAACAGTAGTTATACAGTTAGTGTTACAGTAGTTAGAGAGTCGGCATCATGATATCTCCAGTGTAAGGAACAAAGCATAGAACTAGAAGACCAAACACACAGTATAACAAGGGTAAGAGATTAAGTTGCACAAGCATACAGTACAGAACAATTACCCAACATTATTAGATAACAGACACCATTGTTCCAACAAGAAACACGTGCAGACACTTTGAGTTTGCTGCGACAAATCACTGATCCAGTCTAAATGTTAAATTAAGACAAAATGCCATCAACTTAGCATCTACAAAGTAAGAAAAATGTTCAAAACATATGCAAACAACTCACTAAGCCAGTCGCTTAATTAGCTTTAGAAAATATGATATCTATTTTGCATAATAAACGCTATGTTGCCTTAAACTTCTATCAACCAAGTCTCTATCTGGGTTTAGGAGAAGGACGCCAGTTATATGCTAGTAGCACGTGCTGGACTTGGTGGATGTATCAGATAAGTTCGGTCAAGCAGGCAGACAGACCACTGCAAAATACTGGCATTGATAGTAAAAACAAAACTGCGTAGGTTCTCTGGCTGTAATGGAAGCCGGATGATACAATATAGAGCCAATACAAACAAAATAGAGGCGCTATCTGGCTTTAGTAAAACAACACCGGATATGCGCTAACAACACATGCATACTGACAATGATAGTAAAAACAAAACTGCGTTGGAGGGGTATATTTTTCCCTTAAGTAACAGAAATGATAATGCCAGGTTCGAGTAAGCAACAACCTTATTTTGGTCTATCACGGAGAACTGGGTAGTAGCTTCTTAGGAGGTGAAGACCGGTCTGTGCAGACACTTTTGGTTGTTGTCAGGTAGGAGCGTTGTTCTTAGGAGCCACGCGTTGTTAGGGTTAGCGTAGGGGGCTTCCTTATTTTGGTCTATCATGGAGAATTGGGTAGTAGCTTCTTAGGAGGTGAAGACCGGTCTGTGCAGACGCTTTTGGTTGTTGTCAGGTAGGAGCGTTGTTCTTAGGAGCCACGCGTTGTTAGGGTTAGCGTAGGGGGCTTCCTTATTTTGGTCTATCACGGAGAATTGGGTAGTAGCTTCTTAGGAGGTGAAGACCGGTCTGTGCAGACGCTTTTGGTTGTTGTCAGGTAGGACCGTTGTTCTTAGGAGCCACGCGTTGTTAGGGTTAGCGTAGGGGGCTTCCTGGAGGCTGGAAAATGCGTCCGGGCCAAGGGAAAGATAGTAGCAGGAGTTAGTGACAGCTTGTTGTCTGTTGGAGAGATAGCTTGTAAACCAGGCTATGGAGGAAGGAGAGAAACTGAGGGAGGAAAGTTGAGGTAAGAGTAGAGAATGTGAAACAGTGTCAAAGGCTTTGGAGAAATCTAAGTAAAGGGTGGATACAATTTTCCCAGAGTCACAAGCATGGTTTATGGTATCAAGGAAGGAGAGAAGAGGAGTGGTAGTGATGAGGCCAGGCCTGAAACCATGTTGTGTTGAGGTAAGAAGATGATTGTGTGCAAGGTATGGCAAGAGTTGGTGATGAATGTACTTTTTGAGGATTTTAGAGAGAGGTGAGAGAATAGTTATAGGACACAAGTTAGTAGTGTCTCTGTTATTGCCACCTTTGTGGAGAGGAGTGACAAAAGCTTTCTTCCAGAGTGAGGGGACATAGGCTTCTTGGATGGACTGGTTGATAAGAATGAAAATGGGGAGGGCAATGCTGTCTGCAGCCATCTTAAGGTAGGATGGAGGCAGATTAACTGAAGCATAGGAGCAAGGCTTTTGTTTAAGGAGGAGTTTTTTTATGCTGCTGGTGGGGATAGGTTCAAGACTGAAAGGTGGGGTGTCAGAGGGAAAAGCAGTGGATGGGGGACTATGACAGGGAGAGAGGATGGGAAAGTTTGCGGTTAGTTTAGCTATACAGTAAACAAAAAAGGTTTTTAAATTAAATGCAATTTCATGATTTGTGGATTTTGGGTTAGAGCATGGATTGTCTTTTCTACCAGAGTTTAGAAGGGAGGAAATGCAATTCTAGAACTTTTTGGGGTTAGAATTATGTTCTGATTGGAGTATGGAGTAATAAGCCTTACAGTCTTAAGTTATTAGTTTCTTCATTGAGTTGTGGAGTTCTTTGAATTCAATTAAAGAGTTTGTTAACTAAGTTTGTTGGTACTGCTTCCAGCATTTGTCTCTGAGATGCATTAGTTTTCTGGTTTCTTCAGATAGCCAGGGACCAGTTTTGGCTTTTATTCTTTTTGTTCTAAGAGGGGATAAGCTGTTTGTAAGTCTAGGAAGGTTTTGTTGAAGTAATTAGTTGCTCTGTCCAGAAGCAGAGTCTTTAAGGGGGCCCAATTCACTTTTTTCAGATAGTTGGAAAATGTCTATGGATTGAAGTTTGTAAGATTACGAGTTTGAATGTAGTGATATTGCATTTGGGCAGAGGAGGCACACAGGAGGGCATAGGGTGGTAGGTGCTCACTAAGGGACCAGGTATAAATCTATTGTTTGAGATTAGATTGGCATGAGTTGCTAAGATCCAGTCTAGTGTAGTGCCAGAGGAGTTCTCTTTACTGGGTCTGGTAGGGTTGTTTATTAGCTATGAGACATTAAAGAGATTAATTATTTGGCTCAGAGATTGTGAGGAGATGGTGGCCCAGTTGATGTTTACATCACCAAGGATGAGTGTTTCCTTTATGACGCTGGAAGAGAATCAAGAGAGAATGTCTTCAAGGATGGGGATGTTATCACTGAGGGGAATGTAGATGGCATCTATATATACAGATTTATGTTTACTGAATTTTAGGAAGGCTATAGATAGTTTAGCAGGTGAGAATTTAGGAATGGGGTTAGTGTATGGAAGACTGTAATTTTTTAAATTACTTTAATTATTTAAGTTAGATTTGATTCTGTTTTAATTGACACTGAAGTGTAGTTTTGAGACCTTGAAAGCTTTGTTCTTTTATTGTTTTTTAATAAATGCTCTCTTGAGACAGTTGGACTACTGGTTTATTTCATATTGGACAGGCTTCTAAAGATCTTCATAGTTCAATATCCTAGTAAGTACCTATAAACCTATAAGAACATTGCCTGCATTTTAGCAGACATTAGCTCTAGATGTCAATAGGAAGTCTGAAACATTGCTGTAGCAGTATTATTATTATTATTATTATTAGTATTAGTATTAGTATTAGTATTAGTATTAGTATTATTACCATTGCCATTGTTGTTATTAAATTACTATTATTACCATTTGTCTTTACTTATGGCTTGTACACTCAGATGATACGTGGGCATTTCTTTATATTTTCCTTTGGAATTCATCTTTGATTAGCTTCTTCTATGTGGCTTTGTAAGTCATTAGTTTTCAAGACTTAATTTTTATGTAATATATCTTATGTTGCAAGGAGGAGGATGTCTTTTGAAAAAAAATGTCTTGCATGTGTGCTAGTGGAAGAGCACAGTTTATTATCTGTGATTAAAATTTAAGCATTGTTACTTTGTGTGATAAAAACATGTTATTGTACCATCCTCAGTGTCTCTGAATCAATTACTTGAACAGGTGTTTAATTAGCATCAGGTCTACAAAGTTAAATTTATTTGTGTCCAGGTTAATGACAGTATAAAATTAAACACCTGCACAGCCCAAATGATGAATAAATAAATATTTACTGCATGGGCCAGTACTGCAAAAGAGTTACTGAACTGCCCACCTTAAATTTTCATACACAGTGAAATTAACATATCTGACACTGTGAAACATAGTAAGCATATCCTCCAGGCAAGAAAGTATACATTTATCAAAGTTTTGTAGCAAATATATTTGCACATAATATTTTAATTCATTATTTGAATTATATTCTTATATTTAGAAAATTAATTTGTCAGATCAGTGCACCTTCTTATGACTTGGTATAGGCCAAACAGTTATCAGTCCATCAATCAGGTGTTTTTGTACCCCATTCAGCTACCACCTGGCACATGGGAAGCATGCCCCTTTTAACAACAGCTGCAACTGATTTTTTTAAATTTCTACAAAATCTGTTTGTGCTTAAATGCAAAACATTAAACATAGGTTAAGGGCTTTTTATAACCCAAGTAAGATTCTGTAACTTTTATATTATTCACATTCATGTGTACAACAAATACACTTAGCATTACTATAATTTAATAGCAACTGCTCATTTCTAACATGCTGCTATTGCAAGAGGTGCAAATCCTTTGAGTAGCCTTGGCTAATCTTGTTCCTGAGTGTAGAAGGCCAGCTATTGTCAGCTGATGCATTTCTACAAGATACGCTTGGAGGAAGAGGAGGGGGAGATAGAAGAATATCTGAAGCTAAGGAACGCAGTGACACAGCACAGAGTGTAGTGAAACAGACAGCAATTAGCTGAAGAAGACAGTGATATTCTCATGGTTAAGTATATTCTGCATGGACTGCAAGCTGGCAGTTCAATACATTCATAAATATGTACTATTAGTGCTTTACTGCCAGTGTTTAGGAGTATACCCACAATGCAGTTCATAGACTCCTTAAAAAGGCTGGCAAAGGAACATACTTTTATATCATTATCCAATGCAATTCTTGTAATAACTAACTTTAAGAATACTGCTTCTTTATAAATTTGTTTAGTGTGGGCATTAAAAGAATTTCAGTAGGATTTAGTGGTTCAGACATAAACAGAGAGAGACCAAGACATTTTTTTTCAAGTTGATTCTTTCACGCGATAGTACTATAAGACACCATCTGTGAAAATGAGGTCACGATAGTATTATAAGACACCATCTGTGAAAATGAGGCCACGATAGTACTATAAGACACCATCTGTGAAAATGAGGCCACGATAGTACTATAAGACACCATCTGTGAAAATGAGGCCACGATAGTACTATAAGACACCATCTGTGAAAATGAGGCCACGATAGTACTATAAGACACCATCTGTGAAAATGAGGCCACGATAGTACTATAAGACACCATCTGTGAAAATGAGGCCACGATAGTACTATAAGACACCATCTGTGTAAATGAGGCCAGAGACACCTTTACAAAGAATCCCTGGGAAAAAGTTCCACTTAAAAAAACTTAATAAAAATTCATTGTTTCTTTTAAAATGTGTGCAAAATAAGAGCTATTAATGATATGGGTACTTAGGAACCCCTGACCATGTTTTGCTCTCCCTGTAATTAAAATATCCATAAACTAAAGCTATATAGTTCAAGTCTGCAGGTGAATAAAGAGGTAATCTTTAGTGTCATAAGGGGCATTACTGCAATCCATTACTGCAATCCAATGAATTACTTTAAAGCTGATGGTATTAACTTAGCATGCGGAAATTAATACCCCATGTACCATAGTTAAGCAAATTGCTTATAGTGACATGACTCCTGATATATTCTATTTTTAACATTATAAGGTTCATTCCTTAAATAGTAAGAAAGATTATTACACAGTGAACTTGATAAGAAGTTGTGTGGTGCAAGCTGTCTGCTGCTGAATTATTTTTTATATACAAACAAAATAAATGTGTGTGTGTGTGTGTGTGTGTGTGTGTGTGTGTGTGTGTGTGTGTGTGTGTGTGTGTGTGTGTGTGTGTTTGTGTATAAATAAATATATATATATATATATATATATATATATATATGTGTGTGTGTGTGTGTGTGTGTGTGCTTTTGTGTTGACTATCAGAAGTTTAAATTAAATCAGCAATTCTGAACTCCATCTTTGGTGTAAAGAAGACCGATGCTCTGAAATGAGTACCTTGGCTAACCATTAAGCTTTTCTGCTGCTAGTACAAAATATATATTTAATTTTTTGTTGGTATAATGTTATTTTGATTCAGTATAGAATATTATGAGTTCAAGGAATCAGGAGAGCCCGTTTAAGAGCTCTGCTCCTGCCTATCGTAATTTGTATGCCCTGTCACAATATGCCCCGTCATGAAAATGATGGTCAACTTGCTTTTGATATTTCTTTTATGTCTTTGAAATTCTGATCCCAGGTGAGGGCTGTTCCATATCATACCTAACATTATCTGAAAAAAATGTCTTTGACATTAGTAGAACATCTTTCTATAACTATACTTAGTTTGTTGTTTTACATCTCTAAGTCACATTCATTGAACTAGATTCCTTTAAAGCTTTAAATAATCCATCTTTAAAAGCGTTAAAGCAAAAGAACGCTAATCCCCTGTGTGTCTTGACATGCCAAACTGGTCTCAAAAGGAACAAAAATCGAACTGAATAATAAAATAATAAAATGTATTGTTAGAAGAGTTAAGCGCTTTCACTCGCTATACTGCGAGCTTCTTCAGAACTTCATTACAATGTAGGAGTCTCATTTAAATAACTTCTTTGGCACCAAAATAGTGCTACATTAAAGCTACATACACAATGTAACAAATGTCATTCTGATAAGTATCAAAATGGAAAAAAGACATGCACTGATTGCATTCACACTATAATACAATAAGTAACCAAACTAAAATAAGTAAAAATATCAATAATATAACTTGTTTCATAATACATAGATAATATTAAATAATGTAGAATAATATTACATAATGAGTTATATTAAATCATATATTATATATTAATTAATAATTTAATTGTAGTATTGGCTTTATAGTAACAAAATCATTCAATCCTGGTGCAGTGGAAGCGTCCGTATATAACTGCCACCATATTTCTTTATAGGACAATAGTCCTTTATAATCTCCCCCTCTAGAATCTATTTGAACACTTTCAAGGATGGTAAACTTAAAAGAATGTGTATTACCACATCTTTTAACATGTCTATATAAAGCATTTTTTTCATCCTTTGTCTTAATGCTACTATATAAATGTGCATATATAAGTTTGTTCAGCTTTCTTTCTGTTCTTCCTATGTAAAATCCAGAACAGGCTGTACATTTTGCAAGGTATACTACCCGTCTGGTATTACAATTGCCTTGAACAAACCTGATATTTGTTTTATTAACATTTTCCAAGGTGGCACTACCTTTCTCTAAAATGGTGTGGCAAGTTATATTATTGATATTTTTACTTATTTTAGTTTGGTTATTGGGTTAGAGATGTGCATTTTTATTGTTGTATTATAGTGTGAATGCAATCAGTGCATGTCTTTTTTCCATTTTGATACTTATCAGAATGACGTTTGTTACATTGTGTATGTAGCTTTAATGTAGCGCTATTTTGGCACCAAAGAAGTTATTTAAATGAGACTGCTACATTATAATGGAGTTCGGAAGAAGCTTGCAGTATAGCGAGTGAAAGTGCTTAACTCTTTTAACAATAAATTTTATTATTTTATTATTCAGTTTGATTTTTTTTCCTTTTGAGACCAGTTTGGCATGTCAAGACACACAGGGGATTAGCGTTCTTTTGCATTAGTTCTGTTTGCTGTTTTTTTGAAGGCTTACAAGCTTTTGATTCCATCTTTAAAAGAGTTAGAAGCCTAAATAAAATTTCCCATTAAGAGTCTGCAACAAAATGCCCATAAAGCACTTGAGTATTTTGATATATGGAAAACCTTTCATTGAGGAGCTTTGCATTCTCTAGTTCTTTCAGATTATCTCCAGTTTCTTACAACACAGAACAAGACTGGAAAGATGCAAAAGTTGAGTTTTCATTATAGACTTAAAAAGTGGAACTAAGACATCTTTATTTTAATAAACCACTTTCCTCAGGAGTATTTCCTTGGCAACAGTATTAGCATTACTACAAACACCCAGGTGGCTATTCACCATAATTCCCAAGTCCTTGATTTCTGTATGAGTTGATAAATCATTATTGACCACAAACTGTTCTCAGCATACAAAATCCAGAATAAAATAAAAAAAAATGCTGCCAAGCCGCAGCAGAATGAACGTTAATAATACAATAGATAAGCACTTTCATCAAAGTACCAGACTTCATCAGATAAAAAAACACCATGCACCTCTTCCTTTTATAATACAGACAATTAAATCCTAAATCACTTAATCGGCTCTTAAAGAATCAGGACAATAAAAATAATGTAATAAAATTCAAGGGAATAATGCAATATATAAGAACCAGGTTGTTAAACTGAATAAATATTAAAATACAGCCATATAAAAACAATTACCACCCATAAAACATTTATAAATACTAATGCTGAATTTTGTATATATAAATAGTATATATAAATATTAGAAGTCCCTTGTTTTTAATACCAGGACACTATTAATTGAAATTTTATCATTAATTACAGGGTATTGAGTGGCATTTAATCTTTTGTATTAAAATTCTGAGAGTTATAATATTTATATGTGCCTTGGCAGTGTTTTTTTTTTTTTTAATAAATCATGACTGCTGGAATACGAGTAGTACTTTTTTGGACAGACCCAGCTACACAATATGACAGTTATTGCGTCAGTTTGCTAAAATTACTATCAGACCAAATAAGGAGATTATCAAAGTACTTTTATAGGTCCTGCTGCTCTTATTATGAGGAAACATGTGCAGTGACCGGGTCTACTTTACATACCCGAAACGTTATTCACCGACACTCCGTTGACCGACACCTAAAGACCGACAGTACTAGATACCGAAACTGTAACACGCCGACGATCGTAATCCCGACAATTGCACTTAACAGCAAATCACGTAATATTCAGCATTACTATATCAGTGTACCATACATCTACAGGGAAGTAGCCTACCATGATCAGTATTTGTGAGCAGTATCACAGTATTGGTGATGTATTTGAGGAGGTTTCACAAATACTGATCATGGTAGGCTACTTCCCTGTAGATGTATGGTACACTGATATAGTAATGCTGAATATTACGTGATTTGCTGTTAAGTGCAATTGTCGGGATTACGATCGTCGGCGTGTTACAGTTTCGGTATCTAGTACTGTCGGTCTTTAGGTGTCGGTGACTAACGTTTCAGGTATGTAAAGTAGACCCGCAGTGACCTTAGCATCATTTACAAGCTTTTTCCAGTTGAACTGCTTCAGGCTTTTGGATGGTAGTCATGAATACATTAAACAAGAAAGGTCTCAACACTGAGCCCTGTGCAATGCCCCTGCTAATAGCATAGCACTCAGAGATGCTATCTGTGATTCTAACAGGTGATTCTTGATTCATCAGCCATATATTTATCCATTTTACAAAATATATATTGATCCCCTCCAGTCCATTAAAGATTGTACAGTGGTTGAGTGGGGTAATGCATTAAATGCCTTGGTCAAATCTAGAAAGACAATATACACTGTTGTGTAATAATCTAGGACATTTACTACAAGCAATTAAAAACTAAGCTGATAATACAAAATACCTCCTGGCTAAAATTATTTTGGCCTTTGCCCATGATCTATTATGCATTAGCATGAATTGATTTGAAGATTGTCTTCTCAAAACATTTCCCCACAATATGTGCAAAACTGATGAGCCTGTAATTATTTTGGCCACTAGCATTCCAAACCTTGAATATTGGTGTAATAATAGCCTTTTTTTCTACAATTCTGGTACAAAACCTTGGTCTGGACTTAGATGGAATACTTACACTAAGCATGGTCTTATGCAATGTTTATTTAGGGCAGGATAAAACCAATTCGTCCATCGGGGTTAGAAGCACAGTCCCCTTCATCTTTCCTAATAATCAATAATCAAGCCCCTTTATATCAGAGATGATTACCCCCAACTACTACAGTTTCCTTAAGTGAGTTTGGTGAGCTTGGAGAGGCTTGCTTTAAACAGGAACTTGCAAACACAATTGCAGTGTACATATGATCAATCATAGTTGCTTTATTTTCCTTAGAAGTGATATTGTTGTGATTATCAATATTATAACATCGAATATGTTTATGAAAGGATTTTTAAACATGTTCTCTGTGTTTATTCATTTTTTACTCATATTCCAACTCAACCTTCCTCAGTCTAAATTGAAACTTCACATACATTAATATATAATTGCTTTACTCCTATCAGACAGATCTTTTCATACTGTGACTAAAACTATCTCTTATCCTAGCCATCTTGTCCAGTTTCATATCCCACCATGGATGACTGCACTTGTTCTTATGCTAGTTACCTCAAACTACTAGAACCTGACTTTGTATTATATTTATATTATACAAAGAAACATCTGCATGGTTCTTCTCAAATGAAATGCATTATATCTTCTTCCCACTCCCTAATTGTTAAATCTGTCTTTATATCCTTCTAATTTACCTACTATAATTCCATAATTAAGTTCATTGTTACCGTATTTTGATCACATTGAGTTACCACTGACCACAAGTATACTAGCATTGTCAGACAAGCCAAATGAGTTCCAGAAACTAATTGTATATATTCTTATGCTACAGCTAGTTAGGGCAACGTCTGCATTCTGCTAATATCCACACTTACTTAATGGTTCCACCAGATTTTGTCACCATTTTGGTGGAAGTAAAGGTCTCCCATGGGACATTCTTGTCTCTATGTAAGATAGCTGGACCAGATGTTAAATATCTTAAGATGAATTTAGACTTAATTTCACATACTTCATCAAGCAATAATGCATGGCTGTAGTAGAAACCAATGGTCAGTTTATAACAAGCCCATCAATTGTAGTCTGTAAGCAGTATTACATAGTAAGTCTGTTATTCTTTAGCCAATAGTCATATTTATGCACAGAGAGGTAGTTATCCATCAGGCAAAACTCAATGTCTCATTTTTTTCTTGAAAAAAATGTGCAGTATGGAGAAAGCTATATATTTTAAACTGCAGTTCAGAATAATACACTTACCTTTCAGTTCTTCAAAATATCATTAATGTGTGAAAATTCAGCAATAATGTATATAGTAAATAAAAGACTTGTAAACGGATAGAAAAATATTTAAGAATATTGCTTCTTTATAAATTTGTTTTGGCCTACATGACTTAGCTATTGCATTGCTACAAGTGATATAATAACACTCAGGGTTGGCTGTTTTGGCCTACATGACTTAGCTGTCAGTATGTTGTAAGCAGCCTGAATCTGAGCTGTAGACCAAGCCAAGTGAGGAAGGATTTAATGACCAATAATCTGCTGTCCTATATTGGTAGGAAGAACAACTGCAAAAATGTCCTTTGGTAGAGTTTAATGAGAACAATATGCATTTGGCTTGGTGGGATGGGCTGCTTGAAGGCAATAAAAAGGATACTACATACCAGGTGTGTGTGTGTGTGTGTGTGTGTATGTGAAAGCGCTGTGCGTGTGTGTGTGTGTGTGTGTGTGTGTGTGTGTGTGTGTGTGTGTGTGTGTGTATACGCACACGCATGTGAATGTGTGTTTATTTCCACATTGTGCCAGGATCTCAACTCCCAGTTTTCAAGTATACATTTTGTCAATGATAGAACAAAATTTCTTCAAAGACAAAACCCATTCAATATAACAATTTTGTAAGCAACATCATTAGGATAGGTGGAATATATACATCAGTGGATCAGTGCTAGGCAGGTTAGGTGGACAAGCTGGCAGAAGCTAAAAACCAAAAAAAGTGCTACCTACAGACTATGACATTTCACAGTACTTCCTTTTGACAAAGTATTTCATAACTTTGCATGTTGTGTTAATGTTTTACACATGTACAGTCTTTATCTCATAAAATGATACATTCTAGTGCTAAAACCTTCACGTTTCACACTAGAAATAAGAAATCTGACAAACCCCAAGCAATTTAAAATAGCCACCAAAGATTGATTTAAAAAACACTGGACCTGCCTCTGCTCACACCCTCCCTGACCAAAATCCTCCCTTCTTAGTTTCAAAGTAGCCAGTCTAGATCCTTACTCAACCCACTTCCTTAACAATCAGTCAGACCCCTTTATCTAGATCCTTACTCAACCTACTTCCTTAACGATCCGTCAGACCCTTTATCTAGATCCTTACTCAACCTACTTCCTTAACGATCAGTCAGACCCCTTTATCTAGATCTGTACTCAACCTACTTCCTTAACGATCAGTCAGACCCCTTTATTTAGATCCTTACTCAACCTACTTCCTTAACGATCAGTCAGACCCCTTTAATAAGCGGTATGCAGCCTTAATAACTTCTAATTAGCGTATTCCTGTTAAACCTGTACTTCATACATCTCATGCTCATTGTTGTTCATCCGGCTTGCTTACGTATTATATAATTTGATAATTATTGTAATGATGATTGTATACCTAAATAATTCTTGTATTATTCTTTTTTCTAATATTCAATGTCTAATTGCTATTGTAATTGTCCTATACATGTGTCTAGAGCTTTTCTCCCCAGGCCTCGAGTGAAAAAGGTCTTTTTGCTCAGTTGGATACACCTGGTCAACAAACGTAAAATAAAATAAATAAAATAAAATATTGGTTTATATTAAACGGTATTAGCATTGGATCAGGGGAGTAATGTAATTCCATGTGAATTAAGGGTTTATTGGAACGTTTGTCATACATGTTTTGTCAAAACTGGGAAATTCAAAAGATATGTGAATAAAAAGTGGTATGTTTGTGTTCAATATTATTTATTTTTTATTTATTTATTTTATTTAACATTTGTTGACCGGGAAAGGCTGACTAGGACAGAGCCTATTTTCAGTGGAGGCCTGGAGAGAAATGCCCCAGACTCGTGTCTGTCAGCTGATAAGATGTATAAGTTCTGTGAGAAAGGCAGACACATGATGTGTGCGGCATTTAGTCAGTATTTTAGAAGACATTTTTCCTGTTCCTTGTATATGCAATGCATCTTGGGGGAATGTAGCTTCATGCTCATGTTCTGTATTAGTGTTGTTTTGTGCCACTTCTTTGTGCTCATCCTTTGCTACTGGTGCCCTATCATTATGAATGGTATAGAAGGCTAGTCTTTCACATGACTTTATGATGGATACAAACCTGCATGTGTATGATCTCTGTTATGCCAAAAGGCAGGTGGGCCAAATGGTATAGCTGTTTAAGGTACAAGACAATTAAGGCTATGAGCTGTTAAATTATGTTCCATAGTCCATGATTTGAATCCCTCAACTTATATACCTTCCGTGTTATTGTGAACAAGTCCATTAAGATTGCACCACATAGAACAAAACGGAAACCTCTCCTTATGGAGATTTACGTTGAAATGCTCGAATTTCTGCAAATTCAAACTTAAAGTCCCGACCATATGAGATTTGAACTTGCAGAAGTTTGACTATCTGATAGGAACCCATGTAAAAGACCTAGCTCATTTAATCTACCAATACACCCCATGTTCAATCTTTAGGAAAAAATGTGTGAATATGATATCAGAAAGTTATTAGTGAATTTAAACAAAACAAGTGGGTCCACAAATCTAACACACATGAAAGAGGAACTCTTAAGGAACATTACCACCAATAAGCAGGTTATAGTCATGAAACCAGATAAGGGTGGGGGCCTTGTGGTAATGGATACCAGTGATTACATTAACAAGATGTCGGTTACCTTGTACACTGATACTTATGAGGAAACATCTAGAAATGAAATGAATATAGCATATTGGAATATTGACTTGTTAACAGAAGATTTAATTATAAATGACTAGATTACTACAGCTGAGTATGATTTCCTGAAAGTAGAACTCTGACCATTTTTGGAATCCTGAAGATAAATAAAAGTTTAGAAGATTCCCCTTTACATCCTATAGTGGGCATCAAGACTTGAAAGACATTCCATATAGCTAAATTTACTGACCATGAAGAAAAGGGGTGTTAGATGGGTTCCCACATTTGTATAAAGATTCATCAGGCTTTCTTTCTAAGGTGACAAACAAACTTTATACTGATGATATAACGTTTTGTAACTATTGACATTTGTGATTTAATTTTTGTCATTACTCACAAGGAAACTGCGGTGTTGGTGCTGCGGTAGCATTGTTGCCTCACAGTAAGACGCTGTCTGGTTAGATTCTCAGCTAGTGCGTCTTCTGCGTGGAGACATGCGTGAAAGGGCATACCTTCATTGAAGGCTGTGCATCAGGGCTGGTAACTCGGCATGTAAAAATCAATTACCAATCATTAGTGGACCGGAGTTCCGCTGTGGCAATCCCTAACTGGGAAAAGCCGAAAGACACAACAACAACAACAACAACTCACAAGGAAGGGCTGGAATGGTTTTATGACTTTCTTTGTTTCAACTCCAATTTAGAGCACACTAAGATACTTACTTTAAGGACATGTATGGAGGTAATCCTTGACAGTAACTTTATTACTTTTGAGAATCAGCTGTTTAGGCAAACCAATGGTGTAGCTATGGGGGTGGCATATGCCCTCACAAAGCTAGCCCACAGGGAAAACGCTTATATTTTGATATCTGAGTTTAGAAATTGTTGGTCACTGTAGGGCTGATATTTGGATGGCATCATTGTTATTTGGAAAGATACACATTGGACCGATTATTTTCAGTTTTTCCATTCCACTACACATTTTTAAAGATTCACTGTGGAAGTTCAAACCAAAAGGGTAAACTAACTTGATTACACCATTTCTAAAAATAGAAATACACACCAGTTTGAGTCATTGTTATACAGGAAACCCACATATTTGAACTCACTATTACATTTTGATAGTGGGCCTATAATAAATAAATAAATAAGTGAATGCTTAAAAAAGTGAACGCTGATTTATCAACCACATGTAAGCAAAAGCTTACTGTCCCGAACACTCGGAACAGCGTTTTTTTTCCCAGGGACAAAAATCACTGTTCCACAAAAAATAAATAAAAATAAAAAACTTCAAAACAATACATAACTAAATGTGGGGGACTGAGCCCCCCATACCCTCCAATCAAATATGCCAACTCTGAGATTGCACTACAGTGACGAAAACGGCAAAGTAACGGAGGCGGCCAAGAGATTTCTTTCCCAGGGAAAGAAATTGCTTATATGCTGTTTTGCTATTTTGCTGTTTCATGCCTTCAAGTTCGATCAAGACACATTCAAAGGATTGCATCTTTGATTATATAATAGGAATCCTTGATAGTTAGGATCCACTTCACCAAAAAAAGGTAATTGATGAAGAGACAATGAGCGAAGTTGACTTGAATGGGTCAAATGAAAATACTTTTCATGAAGAATGTGACAAACTTAAATATATGTTAAGAAGAAGAAGCTACCTTGACTTATTTCTATGTGATATATTTCAAGAAGTTGTTAGGAAAAGGAATCTTGGCCATTTTTCATCCCTGTTAAGGATAGCCAAACAAGTTACAACTTTTAGCATTAGCAGGGATCAAGATGCAGAAGAAGGTCAAGGCCAGTATTAGAGAGCTATGATTTTCCCATTCAATTTATATTTTCACGATATGTAAGCCATTATCCAAAGAAATTGGAATTTGTTCGAGTTAGATAATGATTATAACAAATTGGTGGGTGAGAGACTGAAAGTGGTTTACAAAAACAATATGTGTTTCAAAATGTTGCTAGAAAGACCCATTTAATTCCATTGTTAAAGGGGGTATAGTAAAATGTGGACATTGTCCACAGTCGGTACATTTGGAAGGGGTATGCGTTCATGTAAAAACTATGGAACAGTCAAGTCAAGCATATATATTATTGTCACAGTAAGGGGGTTGTGTATGTTGCTAAATGTCAACTTTGTGAAGGATTCTATATAGGAAAAACTAAAAGAGCTCTTAAATCTCAAATTTATCACCAACTTTACGACATCCAGAAAAGGGATGTTTAATTAACTGCAGTTATGTGGCTGGTTTGGGCTGTATAAAAGAGGACGAATTGACTTTTGTATTTATTCTGATGAAGTCCAATATAACAGGATAAAAGCGCTCAATGTTGTTTACATTAAAGTTTGGAGGTTCTGTTTCTTGAAATCTACATAACTACAGTAAATTCAAACTATCACAAAAAAGACTCTCCACAATCTACCAATTACAAGTACAGCCTGAAAACCACCCAGAATAAAATCCCTACATTAATGTACTCCTCCAAGTACCTACACAAAGAAGCACATCTTCTCTCAATAATACCACTAGACCACCACCAACTATTTCATCTTATGACCCATAACTAGCAAATTATGTCTCATACGCTATGATTTCTGCCATCTTATCTAACTACCTTTAGATTTTCTATTCTTCATTAAAAAAAAAAAAAAAAAAATATATATATATATATATATATATATATATATATATATATACACACACACACACACACACACACACACACACACACACACACACACATGGTTCCACTTTATAATCTCGAAATACTAAAATCTCGAATTTCAGTATCTCGAGACCATAAAGTTGAATTTTCAAAATAGCGAAATTGCATAATTGCAAATCCGACTAAGTCAAATTTGAGGTTATGGCTTTACGTTACATGACGTGCAGTGTGTTGTGTGGATGGTTTCCAGTGTAGTGTGTGGATTTAGGTGGAATTTAAGGTAAGTGAGTGTTTTGTAAGGGTTTTGGGTAGGTGTTTGAGTGTATACGAGTGTGTTTGTAAGTTGTACGTGTGGGTTAGGGTAGGCAGGTAAAAGTATGAGTGTTTAAATGTTGCATGTGGTGGTGTTTCTATAGATGTGATGTGTGAGTGTGAGAGACTATACAATGTCTGGCTGTGATTTTACTGTCTTGTTCTGTTTGTGTAATATCGGAGTTAGCATATATAAGTAGGGGTGTGTGGGGGCGCAGCCCCCAACATGGGGGGTGCAGGGGGGCTTGCTCCCCTGCTTATATGTAGTGTAGGTTTGTTGATTTTTGTTTTTGTGTTTGTGTGTGTTTTGTTTATTTGTTGTAGCGTGGGTTGGATGGGGTATGTGTTGTGTGGTGTATGGTGGGGTCTACTTTACTCGCTCGAAAGCTGAAAAACCCAAATCCAAATAGCATGACACGTAAAGACCGAACCGCGAATACATCGAACGAATGAAACCGTGAAAGTGGAAATATCGAATTCGCATAGTTGGCCCATCTGCAGTATAGCTCCGTAAGGTAAGTATGTGATAGTTATGGACCTTAGGGTTAGGGGGGGTTAAGGTAAGTGCATAGGTAGGTAGTGTATGTAAGGTTTTGTGTAGGTAATGTATGTAAGGTTTAGTGTAGGGTTTTGTTAAGTGTATGTGTGTGAAATAGTTAGTTTCTTTGGGCATAGCTCCGTAGGGGAAGTGTGCGGTAGTTACGGACCTTAGGGTTAGGGAGGGGTTAAGGATAGTGCATAGATAGAAGTGTATGTGGGGTTTAGTGTAGGGTTAGCAGTAGGGTTTTGGTGCTTTAATTTAGGGTTAGAAGTAGGGTTTTCTTTAGTGTATGTATGTGTTTTTTTTATGGTGTTTGGGTAGGTAGTGTATTGCGGGTGGTGGGTTGGCCAACTATGACGGTTCTAGGTTTTAAATTTCATGCTTTAGTGTGTTCGACGTATTCACGGTTCGCTCTTTATGTGTCACACAATTTGGATTGGGGTTTTTCGTGTTTCAAGCCCATAAAGTAGACTCGTATGGTGTGTTTATGTTCGCGATTTTATGTTTCGTGGTTTTGGGGTTTCAGGATTTCAAGCATTTGACTTTATGGTCTTGAGATACCGAAATTTGAGATTTCAGTATTTCGAGATTATAAAGTGGATATATATATATATATATATATATATATATATATATATATATATATATATATATATATACATAATGATTTCAAACATCTGTTTATTTTTAGCTTAGACTATATACCATGTTCAGTCACATGTTTTTTTTTTTTTTGTAGAACATAGTCTTGGTCAGAAAAAGTTGCACTGGGATCTGCATATTATCTTTGCAAACATATACAAATAAACAAACACATACATAAATGCAAAACTTTATTTGTACACTGTCAGAGGAAATCAGCTGTATTATATGTCATTCATTACAATAATTCTAGCAAGCATAATGTTAATGACAAGTTGTACTCAAACTCTGGTTGGCACAAGTTAAGGAAAACAATAAGACTGGAATGTTATGGGACATAGTGGTACAGCAGACAGCATTGCTACCATGCAGCAATTTTCTTCAGTTTACCTGTCTGTTGGAGCTGCTTCTGTCCAAAGTTTGCACGCCCTTCATAGGTTCATAGGTTGATACTAGGCTATTGCCCCTAGGGCCTATACAAGCCAAGCCATAACAATTCCCTGGCTATTTCTTCCTTGTGCGCTTTTTGATGAGTGTTGACAGACTCACCAGTTGTTACACAATACTAGTCATTGGTTGACTTAGAAATGTTAGAATGCACTATTTGTTTCAGCAAGCATGTCATTTTTATTTGTAACAACATAGCAGCCCAACACAAGCATGGTTAGCACATCATCTCATACCAAACTGACTATGGCTTTGAAAATGCAATATACAATGGACTATATGCATTCTTAAATAGGCAACCCCCATATATTAGTCTTAAAATGACTATGGACATTTTATATAAGCACAATATATATACAAACACATTAACAAGCACTATTCTCCTTATCATAAACTCTCTCTCTTTAAGTGAACAATCTCATTTATTTTTAAATTACAAAGTATGATGATGCACAAGCAATGCACTGTGCTTTCAACACTCTGGACCGATCCTGCAAAAGACTATGGATGTTACATATAAATATATTTATCCTTAGTTGACTGGCTTAGTACCACTATGCTAATATTCTCTTATTCAGGGGAGAGACAAGGTGGTATTCACAATAATAGGGGAAAATTTGCCAGGGCATTGGGGAACTTCTCCTACTCATCATTGTTGCGAATAGGACCCATTTTAGAGGATCACTTCCTGTTTCCGTTCCAGGCACAGATGTAGTCAGTAGAAACAGGGAGGCAGACAGAGAGAGAGGGAAATGATGGAGTGGTGGAGGAGAAAGCAAATATGAAGACTGGAGAATATATGCAGTATTCTAAGAAATTGTTTTAAAGAAATCTGTTTGATGGAGATGAGTCAACAAATGGTGGCTGTATAATTACAACCCTCCAGTCAGGATGGTTGTGGGATGATTACTTAAAGAAATATTGGTGCAGAATGAGCCAGAAAATGAAGTAGATGTTTTCTGGGGAGACATTATGGAGAAAATACAAAAGGAGGATACAGAGACAATCCTAAAGAACAGTGGTGAGATAGAAAAGAACACATATGCATAGAAAGTAAAATAAGTCAAAAGTGGAGTAACAGAAAAGAAGGCAGATGAAAATGAAAAACAGAGGTATGTAGTAAATATTAAAAGTAAAGAAGACAAGGAAATGGACAAATATGAAGTGTGGGAAAATTCAATAACTCCTTTGGGTGTAAAAGCATTTATTCTTTTTAATAAAAGAGACATTTGTGACATTATATTTGACACTGTTTTTTCACTGGAATATTTGCTTGGAGAATATGAAAGAAGAAAGACTGTAACGCATGGAATGTTTATATGATAAAATAATTTAACAGGGAAGCAAAAATGAAAATTAATTTACAATTTCAAATATAGGTAGAAAGATTGACTTTGAAAGGACAATTGAAAACTTAAAGAAGTACTGGACAAGGACAATTGAAAACTTTATGCAAAGAAGTACTGCACATTGCAAAAGTTTATGACAAAAGGGGTTTATGAACTGGTGGCTGAGATAGTAATATTGTGTTAAAAATGGAAAGAGAAAAATAAATACATATACCAAGAGTGATAAATGTGGATGGGAATAGGCATGTTGTAAATACTGGAGACAACCCAAAACATTTTTTTTTATTTTTATTTATTTATTTATTTGTTTTGTGGAAAAGAAGGGCATTTGATAAGTAACTATGATGAAAGAACTGTTATATTTATGGGGAAATGGGACATGATACAAAATGTAAATTGAAATGTTATAAATGTAACAACATTGGGCATTTATAGGTGGATTACAAAAATGAAAATAAGAATATGGAGAAAGAAAAAAAGAAAAAAATGTAGTAATAGTAGAAATAAAAGAAAAATTAGATGAGAAAAAAATGACAAAGAGACATAGAAGAAGGTTCTGAAATAAGTGAAGAAGACATAAATTGGGAGGTAGTAAAAGGGAAAAAATGAATTCTATTGGTAAAAGGGTAAAGACAGAAAATGGAGATTTAAAGGGATAAGTACAAAAGAAAAAAGAAAAGAAATAGATGACAATGAATACATACAGCTAATGGTTGGGGTTGGTATAATACTTAAGGTGCTTGACTCAGAGAGAGGTACAATGTTTGATTCTGAGCTCTGGAAGGGAAATGGCTAGGCTCAGAATGGCTTATTAAGAAAGTTAGTCAAGTAATTAGCTATGAACTTATGAAACCAAAAATCTTAGGATACAGAAAATGAAAATGTCAGAGTGCTTTCTGTAAATGTGGAAAACGTTAAGAATATAGTTAGATGAATAGTGATTTTGGAATGGTGTAATACATATGATGTAGATGGAATTATATTAGAAGACACAAGATTTTAAACAAATGAAGATTTCAAACAGAGAAACTATGGGGAGGAAAGATAATCTGGAATTTGAGAAATGAGAGATGTTCTAGAATAGCTATATTCTGAGAAATGCAGTAAATATATTAGATGTAATCTTTAACAAAAATGGACAGGTTAATTATTGTAGATTTAGAATGGAAAGAACAAGTACATAGAATTATAACATTATATGCTAATTATCAAAAAAGGAAAGATTATGTCATCAGATTTTAGACTATGTTGTGATAAATATAAATGTTATAATAAAATTATACTTTAGTTGTGATTAATGATTCAAGCATAAAAAGAAAGAAAATGATATAAGAAAAATGTTAGAAGTTATATGGTGTGGTAAGTTAAAACTTTGGGTCAAAATGTATGGACTTACAAAGGGTGTATGTATAGAACTGAAATAGATTGTTTTATAATATGAGAATGTTTAGTTATAGGAGAAGGGATGGTGGATGAAACAGTTATTTCTGAGCATCTTGCAATATGGTCACAGATAAGTGAAGACAAGGACTATATAAAATAGGCAAAGGAATAAAAAGGATAAATGATAAAGCATGGAAGGAGGAAGGAAAGCTTAGTAATACAGTTATGGAAAGATCATTTTACTATGAGAATATTTTATAAAATTTGGTCCGCATGGTGGATGAGATTTAAGGAAAATATAAAAGTTGTTTTTATAGTGGCAATATGATGCAAGAAATGTAGAAAAAGAAAATATAAAAGAGCATACAGCAATGTATTGGAATATTTAGAAGATAATGAGAGAAACTGTTTTGACAAAGAAAAAGAATTATATGAAACAAATCAAGAACAAAATATAAGAATTGTTATATAAGCAAAGATATATTTTTCAAGGAAAAGGAGAAGTATCAAGTTACTTAAGCAGATTAGTAAAAGGAGATGGCAGTGTAATGTCAAAAATAAAAAAAAGTGTAGTAGAAATAGAAAGAACTTAGGAAAATATTAGGAAAAGTGTAGTACAATAGGTACAAAAAATGTTTATAAAAAGAAGATAGTGAATATAACATGGAAAGAAAATAAAGAGTTGGAAAAAGAGATTTATTTAAATGAGCTAATGAAAGTATTAGGACAAGTAAATTTAGATTTGGCTGCAGGACCAGATGGAATAGGGCATGAAATGTATAAATATTTAAGGGATTGGCAAAAAAATATGTTTAAAAGATTTTGAATGAATGATTAAATGAAGGTATTATATATAAATAATTATGTAGTGAAATACCTAAATTAATATGAAAGAAGTAAGATAGAAAACAATTATAAAGTCTGGAGACTGTTAGCATTGGAGGATGATGATTATCAGATCTTTATGAAAACAATACAAAAGAGATTTGAAACTAAAATAGAAAATGTTATGGAAGATTTTATATATATATATATATATATATATATATATATATATATATATATATATATATATATATATATATATATATAGATAAATATATATATATATATAGTATAAAGGAACTGTGGATGATATTAGAAATAGAAAAGCAGAAGCAAAAACATATGATAGGAGACCTTAATAAGGCATTTGACACAACTGAACATGAAATCTTATGGGTAATAATGAAAGAATATACTACAAGTGAGAAAGTTAAGAAATTATGTATGTCAGCATATAACAAAAATAAAGTAAAAATACTTGGAAATGTCTGGTCAAGCCAAGAGGTACACATGAAGAGTGATGTAAAACAGGGATTACCAATGAGTTGTATACTCTTTGCATTAATTATATATGTGATAGCATGTGCAATAAATTACCAAATGAAGGAGCAGGGTATATAACACCTGCAGTTTTAAGAATTCTAGTTCTGTTAACATATGTAGATGGCATTTTAATAATTGAAAAAAAAATATGTGGATAAAAGAAGTAACAATTTGCACAAATAAGTGTCTAGAGGTGATAGGGGTATACATTTTACAATGCATGACATTTCTGTGTTAGGTATAAACTTTGGGAATAAAGATGCAAGTAAAAGTCAGTGGGAAAAGTAATAGTAGAGATAAAACAAAGCTTTTTTTGACAAATTCAGTACTGATGGGAAAAATAAACTCAGCAAGAGTGTTTATGCTGCCAACAGTATTTGGAAATTAATTTTACAGATATTTCTTCATTTATATGAGTTTCTAGATTAAACTCATTAAGAGGAGTAGATTTGTATGTAAATAAAGAATACAGAGGTTTGAGGTTAATTAACCAAGTGGTATATGCTGCTTCAGTGAATTTGTACAAAGTGTTAAAGTGGATAAATGAAAAAGATGAGTGATTAGTAGTAAAACTGTCTACATATAAGTATGATAAAATTTGGGGTATAGTAAAAAAGAGAAAATATGTGTATAAATGAAGAAATAAAATGTCACAGAGAAAAATATTTTTGGGGAAAATAAAAATTGATGGTATAGAAAAAGAAAGGTATGGTATAAAATGTAATGATAAAATATTACTACATAAAGCTATGGGAAAACAGATAAAAAATAAAGCTATACAAATAAGAAGCAAATGGTATAATCAGAATGAAGAAGGTCAAGATTTTTTTGTGAAGACTGGTTAGAGTTAAATTTCCAGTAAAAGGAAAGATGCCATATAAAAAAGTAATAGAATATGTTTACATTGGCAAGACAAAATATGAAACTGGTGTTTTTGAAATATAAAAGAGTAAAAAAGTTATGGGGCAACTATATAAAGAAGATTTTTTTTCAAAGATATAAAATAAATGGATAAAATAAATATGGATATGATTAAATAGGGATATTATGAGAATAGAATTAAAGAATATGTTAAAAGAATAGATAAAAATTATTTGATATGATATGGAATGAAAGAATAAATTAAATAATTAAATTGTAAATGGGCTTAGCAGTGATATTAAATAAAATCAGATGGGAGTTATAGAAAAAGGGGTGTGAATCTAACAGGGATGAAAAATTAGTATAATTGTAAAGGAAATTATGAATATGTGTGTGGCATTCCCATGCTGGACCAAGGGGCCTGAATTCTCAGCACTAACTGAAGTGATCATACCGAACAAGATGAATGTACTTTCTTGATATTTCTTGACATAGAACACCAAAATACTAGACCTCTCACCCTTCTTTTGGTAGAATTAGTTCCTTGGTAGCCATGATACAAAATCTGAATGTATTCATGTTGCAAGGATTTTGGAACAATCACTTTAGGACCTCTCATGATGATACCATTGTCTGAGAAAATCTCATCTGTGTATGGAAAATACTGCGGCACTTCTACTGGTAAACGAGATTGCTTGGAAGGCCATCCTTGACTGATAAAGTGGTTGAGCTTCTGGAGAATTGGATCTGAAGCTGTGTGAGGTCTGAGCTCAGTAAGACATGTGGAAGAAAGATTTCTCACTTCCATGACCTCAACATCAAGTTGCACATTGTTATGCTGTTCTGTGTTTTATTTGGACAATCTGAATTAGGTATCAGCAAGATAAAGAAGTCTGCCTTTTATGTAAATAGACTGAAATTGTACTGCTGCGATTTGAGCATCATGTGTTGCAATCTGGCAGGAGCTGTATACATAGGCTTTCTCAAAACAGTGACTAGAGGTTGGTGATCAGTCTTGATCTGGATAGGTTGACCATAAATATAATCATAAAACTTCAAAAATACAAACACAATTGCCAAAAGCTCTTTCTCAATCTGGGCATACTGCATCTCAGTTTGGGTAAGAGTTCTTGATGCACAGGCTACTGGTCAAGCCTCTTGAAGAATGACAGCACCTAGACCAAACATAAAAGCATCACAGGAAAGAGTTACTGGTTTGTGAACATCATAGTAGCTGAGAGTTGGTGGGTTAGCAATTTTCTGTTTCAGGACATCAAATACTCTTTGGTGCTATTCTGACCATGACCAAATTACACCATTACATGTCAGCTTTCTTAGCAGTGTTGAAAGTTGGCTTAAATCTGGAATGAACTTGCTTAGATAGTTGATCATGCCAAGGAAATAATGGAAGGATCTGGTTGTAAGCCTGAAATGGTAAACAAGTAACCAACATAAGTAACTTCCTGTAGCTTGAATTTGCAATTCTCTGAATTCATGTTAAGATTAACTTCATGTGCTCTTTCCAGAACTTTCTTGAGGTTTGTGTCATCTACTATAATAGCACAGGGATAGCCAGAAAAAAATTGCTTCATTGCATGCTTAAAGACTTAACATGGTAGAATTTATTCCAAATCGCATTCTCAGAAATCTGTATCTTCCAAATGGTGTACCGAATGTGGATGACAATGAAGATTTTTGGTCCAGTGAAATTTGCCAAAATGAACTCTTTGCATCTAAGACATTGCAAACAGTGGCATTTGGCATGAGGGCAGCAACATCTTCGACAGTGCAGATTGGATGATGAGACCTTTTTAATGCTTTGTTTAAATCTCTTGGATTAATGCATATTCTGATATCATTTGAGCTTTTCTTATGAGCTACCACCATGGAGGATACCCATTCAGTAGGTTCCTCTACTGGACAAATTACTCCTAGCTGCACCATTTTGTCTGCTTGGCTTTGACTCTGCATAGCTACTGGAACTTTCCATGCTGGTCTGATAACTGGTAGTTTGCCTAGTTTGTCTGCAAAAATATCAGCATACTCAGAAAAAAATAGTATGGCCAAATTTAAGCTGTTGTCATGCAGGCTTACATGGTGAATCTCTTCATTAAGTGAAATCAGTCTCAATCTCAAACTATCTTTGAAGCCCATCAATGACTGCACATGTCTCTTGGCTATGAAAAAGTGCAAGCCATAGCTGTTCCCAGCAGAATAACATGAAAGCACTGCTGAGCCTTTGGTTAGAATCTCTTCACCACCATAAGTAAAAACTTATTCTGTAGCTTTTACTCTAGCAAACATTTCTGCTGACATAACATTGCACTTTGAGCCAGTATCTACGTTGATCTCTACCAGACTCCCATTAATACAAACAATACAAAAGATTTTGTTCTTTGCTCACATATCTGCTGCATTAAGTGTTTCACCAAGCACGGACACACCATCAACATAAAAAGTAGGGTCACAGCTTTCTAATTCATCAATAAAAGAATGTGCCTTATTTAATTTACAAAACCTTTTGAAATTATTCTACTTAGTTCAAGAATGACACTGCTCACCAAAAGCTAAGCACTTTTCTCTTTAGAGTTTGTGATTTCCACCACAATTATGACAGTTGACTATGAAGCTGGGCGGGGGCACATGCTTTGACTTTGCTGATTCAGCCTTATGCCTCACTGAACATGCTCTGGAATTTGCTGGAAAGACTCTGGGTTTCCCAAGGACTGTTACAGGACCTGTAGTAGCTGCCATGTGCTTGGGCCTGTTTTTTTTTAACCTCGTACTGCGTACTATCAGCATGAGCTTTGTCACTGTGCCTTCTCCAGCTATTCTCATTTGTAAGCACACTTGTGTGCTTTTCAGTAAGCTCATATATCTGACAAATCTCAGTGGCCTTATTTAACATCATATCACTGTCTTGAACAAAAATCGTTCTCACTGTGTTATTGGTAACACCACACAGAAGCCTGTCCTTTATCAACTCATCTCTCAAATCACCAAATCTGCACATTTTAGCCTTATTTCTCAAGTCAGTTATATATGCTGCAAATGTTTTACCAGACTTTTGATCCCTTGTGTAAAATAAGTGACTTTCCATTGTAATATTCATTTGGGGTTACACTTTTTCTATAAATTTACATTTTAAGCACTCCGGGTTTAACTGCATTTCATCCAGTAGCATTATATGGCGGTCTTCCCCCTCTCCTGCAAACACAGCATGTGCATACACAAATGAACACTCTCTTTCAATGGCCTCTGAACCAGCTAAATTAAGCAGAATGAATGTTTTTGTACATGCGCCATAGTCAGAAAAAGCAGCATGTATAAAAATATTGTATTCTTGCTCAAACAAGCTCCAGTTTTCTGCAATATTGCTATCAAACACAAGCAGTGCAGGTCTGCAAAATCCTGCTGTCATGCCCACAGATTATAGCAAAACACAATGCAATCTTTACCCTTGTAACTATGCATGAACATTCATACACACCAGGTACTTGTAATAATATTCAGATTCACACTAAGGTCTTCGAAAAACTGTACTCTGCAAAATATTCTTTGAGGTGACTGTACTTTACAAAATAACTGCACTAAAATACTACACTTGCAAACACTTTGCACAATATGGATACTCTGAATAACTTTAGTTAATATGAAAAAGTAGTACATAGTGAAAAAATACAGTTGTTTTATACTTTTATGCAATTCAGATAATGTTTCAAACATTTTCATAATTATTTTGAATATTTTTATTAATATGTCACAGATTGGGACATTTCATTTAATAAGAAATTTGTTTTGATCATTCTGAGTATTTCATTTTATATTTGTAGTGAAAGAAATAATTTAAGCTAGTTTTAGTACAAGGAATTCGTTTCTGACCTGTTTTGCGAGTCGTTTGAGCAGTAGGGATGATCCACTACTATATATTCCTCCAACTTTAAATAGTTGCTTCATGGCTGTAACTCCGGATTCCATTCTGACACTGTGTCACTCATCTTATGTGGATTAAGAAGACGATGAGGCTTGGGTGTTCATTTAAGTACTTTATTTTATGCAAACATATTAGGATGGATGGCAGAAACATTAAACTTAAACAAACTATCTAAATAACTAACTACATACTTGCATGCTCTCACTCTGGCTGTTCACTGAAAATGGCATCTTGCCTGCACGTACTCAATACTTATATGCAGGTGCCAGCTCACTGGAAAGCTTCTTAAGGATGCATCACACATATTGATCTACATGGGTTGCATGTAGGTAGTCCATTGAAGTTTAATTTCACCTCTACTTTGTTGACACACTTTGGTAGGCAAAACAGATTGTCAACAATTTTGTGAGCCTTTACAATCCCCAGGGTTGGGGAATATGTCTCTTACTACAGAAACACAGCAATCTAGCATTGTGAATAAATAATTATTAGGGAATGTGGGGAGTGCAGAGGGTCTCACATCCCTGCAATAATTCTAAAATCTGTATGGTTTTAGGAGTAACCTCAGAGCTTGTGCAAAAGCATGTCAATGTTTGTTTCTTGATGTTAATGTTTTATGATTTCAATTTATTGCCACTATACCCATCGATATATATATATATATATATATATATATATATATATATATATATATATATATATATATATATATGTGTGTGTGTGTGTGTGTGTGTGTGTGTATGTATATATATATATATATATATATATATATATATATATATGTGTATGTATGGTCTACTATCATGTTCACGAAGTGCCTTCCATTGAATGGCCACATCGCTGAACTGGTAAGCTAAAAATAAAAACATTGTTCTTCCCCCTTGTCAAACCATATTAATAGCCATGGGTCGACATTCACTGTTTTGGATATGCGACCATTGGAGTACTTGTTCCATTTGATGTTCGATGATGTGGTTCACTGACTTTCCATTCAAGGTCTAGCCACTCGGAAAACAGCCTTTCGATGTTGCCGTCTACAACAGAAGGCACTTTGTGGACATGATAGTAAATCTTTATATATATATATATATATATATGTGGGTCTACTTCACTTCACTAAAATCCCATTTCACTGAAATTCATTTCACTGAGACTAAATCACCTAAAGTTCACAACACTGAAAACTTAATTTCACTGACAGCTTACAGTGCTGCATTTCACAAGACTAAATGGGAAACCAAAGACAAACAAACTCACAAAAGTAAAGACTTCCACAACTTAAAAACTACTTGTTTTTCCTCTTAACAGAAACCAAACAATATGCCCTCCCAGCCCTCCCCCCCATATATGACAGGCTGTGCCCCCCACACTACCCCTAACTATATATACTAACTCCAAGTTGCACAACAGTTGGGATGAGGGCATATACCCTTTACTTGCCTCACAGTACTCTACACACTGCCACATCAAGTCTATACCTTACAATTCAGTGAAATGAGATTCAGTGAAATTAATTTTCAGTAACTTGAACTTTACGTGATTTGGTCTCAGCAAAATGGTATTTTGGTGAAGTGAAGTAGACCTATACATACATATATACATATATATATATATATATATATATATATATATATATATATACACATATATATATATATATATATATATATATATATATATATATATATATATATATATATATATATATATATATATATATATATATATATATATATATATATATATATATATATATATATATATATATATATATATATATATATATAAATATAAATATATATATGTATATGTATGTCCACTTTCTAATCAGGAAACGCTGAAATCTCGAATTTCAGTATTTCGAGACCAGAATGTTGAAAGTGCAGTTATTCAAAACTGCATTTTGTTGAATCTCAATTTCCTGACTCCATGTTAGGTATTATATGATGTGTAATTTAGTGTGTTCTGTCTCTTTAAGGGTACTGTGGTCTGGTGGCCAATATTCGTTTATGTAATGAGATACAGGTAAGTGTTTAACTTTTAAGGGTTTTGGTAGAAATTTGTTAATATTAATTTTTGTGCGGAGTTGTAGGAGTAGGTTGGGGTAGGTAGGTGAGAGTGTATTTGTGTGAGTGTTGAATGTGGTGATTTTTATACATGAATAGTGTATCTGTGTTGTTAGTGAGTGTATGATTGTCTGCAATGGGAGTGTAGAGCAAGTAAGGGAAGGTTTCTGAGCGTCTTTTTCCAGTTAGTGTGACCTCACTTGGTATATGTAACTAGTGGGGTGGGTGAAGGGGTTATTACCCCCCTGCAGAAATGTATGGTCATTGTATTGTTGTGAGGTATTTAGTGTTCATGTATTGTTTTGGGGGGAGGGTTGGATTTTTGTTTGTGTTGTGTTCTTTTTGGTATTTTAATAATTCATTGTTTTGTACTTTCATGTTTGTGTTTTCGAGATTTCAGTGTTTTGAGATTAGAAAGTGGACCCATTTTTATATATATATATATAGACATATAGACATATATATATATATATATATATATATATATATATATATATATATATATATGGGTCACCTTACTCTTTCAAATGCATAGTTGGTTGACATAGTGAAGTGTGTAGTCTTTTAATCAACTGTACTTTTGTTTTGAGTTCATACATGGTGGAGTACACTTTTGATTAAGTGGAGGTATTTGGATATGTGATACCAATTTCAAAAAGAGGAAGATAGATTGTGAATGACAAGGATGGGTTTGGGATGTTAAAGCCAAAACTTCTGAAAATACTGAAAGTTTCATTAGGGGTAGAAGCCTGTGTGTGAGTGTTTGTTGTTTAGGGTTAGAAAAAAAGGCTCAATAAGGGGATAGATTTAACATTGTGCGTGTGTGTGTGTGTGTGTGTGTGTGTGTGTGTGTGTGTGAATGCATTGTGTAGTGCAGTATTATAGAGAGGATTTTTCTAAGGTAAAGACAGGAGCAAGATTAGAGTCAGAGCTACCACTCATTAGTAAGTGAGGAATACGTTTTTGAATTTGCCAGCTGCTCTAATTGATATTTTACTCTTATTATTTGATACTGCTACTCTAATCATAATTTAATGATATGATTTAATTATAATCTTGGTATTCTGTTAGAGAAAATATCTAGATATGAAACTCTTGTGTCTCAGAGATAACACCAGTTCTGGTAAGTAGTGTTTTTTTTATTTTTACTTTATTACAGTCCCGGTCATCAGTGCCCTCGATGTCCGCAAAGGCTTTTTATTTAACTAGACTGATAAGCTCCATGTCCAGTCATCTCAGTCACTTGTCTTCTGGTGGACAAACAGCTTGACAGTAGTTGTAGTATGCTTGGCCATCCTGAGTAAGTTGTTTTAACAGTATAGCATTTTGTCCTTGAGGTAGCCATCACCATAGCTACCTGAGTATTTATTATTCTGCAGATGCTGTGCTCTACAATAACTGCTCTCATGTGATACTCTTGGCACACATATCCACACACAGATTCCCTCAAGCCACCTTAATTATATATGCATTATTTTTTATAAATACACTCTATTAGAACCCAGGAGAGTGAACATTTCATTAAGGCACTCTTTTGTGTAGTTAAACATTATCTTTCACTTTATTAGAAATCCTTAATATTACTATAGAATCTTCATTACATTTTAAGTTTCTATACTTTGACAGTGTGCAAAGATGATTCCAGTCTATTGACATTTTCTGCCACTGAAACATTTGATCAACACCATTTTAAATATATGGTAATAATAACACTGATATTGACAGTTTGCTACTGAAAAAAAAATGATTTCCTTCCATCTTCAATTTCATTATCATCTCATTGTCTTATTTATTGTGTATAACATTACAGGACTATTACAGAGTTTTTCATAATTCTGCCACATCCTGTTATAAAAGTTAAATTCATTATTCTTTTTAGACAATGTATCAACTTACCATAGTAAATTATTTTTAATAAGGTGAAATTCCACATAAGTAGCCTTGTCAAACAATCTTAAAAAATATCTCTGCTTCTAAACAGCTTTTAAGTTTGCTGATATTATTTGCACTTCCTTTGTCTGTTTGTATGGTAGTACTGAAGTACTATTTTGGTGTTAAGCATAGATAATTCTACTTAACTTAAGGTCATAAATGGGCATGATAAATGGCATTTCAATTTTATTTGTTGAATCATTACCTAAAAAGCCCATATGAAAAATATCTTTCATACTACTGGGAAATATTTATATTCTTGGGCATTTTAATATTTGCCTTTTCATAGTTCAGTTACTATAAATAATATGACCATAGTGTGGAATAAAATGTTGGATTATATTGATATGTAGTCTGACTGATAATGATAATGCTCTCTTTACTGCATGCCAAAGGCAGGACAGATGGGTGTCTTGACCACAAGACCCAAAGGTGCAAGATTCATGAAAAAGCATGTGCTTGTCAGCCCACACTCATTGCATATCTTAACATGACAAACTTTGCAGTGAGCTGCAGTTCCGTGTACGGTGCATGTAAATGTTACACTGAGGGCCAGGAGCAGATACAGTCTCAGAAGGTCTAGGAACAGGCAGGGAAGCGTAAACTGGAACACTAGAAGGAACAGTTCTTTATAACATATATCACATACTGTCAGCAAATACATGTTTGTGTGTTTCACAACTGCAGCTGGGATCACTCTAGTTGTCTTCCAACTGGGTCTATATGATGCTATCGAATGGACAAAATAGCAAATGCTATTTAGTCGATCCGATACTGACAAAATGGCAAAATAGCGAAGTCACGGAACATCAAATTTTTTCCCAGGGAAAAAATTTGGTGGGCCGTCTTTGGGACTTTGCCATTTTCTCCACTATGGTGTGATCTCGGAGTTGGTATATTTAAGTAGGGGGGGTGTGGGGAGCAAAGCCCCCCACTTACATTTATGTTTCATTTTTTTTATTTTTAACGGAGCAGCGAATTATTTCCCTGGGAAAAAATATGCTGTTCCGTTTGTTCGATATTTTGTTGTTTCAATATTATCTGTATGATGAAATTGCGTTCGCTATTTACATCGTATGATAATATGATATAGATGCTTCCAATCTGAAGTTTTATCTATGGTGTCTGACATAGGATAAAGTACTGGAATTGTTTGCAGTGATTTGTTTGTTCTTGGCATGTTTTCTAGGCCATCTTGGGTTGGAAGGGGCCTATTTGCACTTTTGTGAGAGAATTGTGCTGATTGGGACCTGTCTGGTAATGAGAAGCTGGTCTAGGGCTTGGAATAAACATCCTCATTGGTCCTTTTGAATCTTGTTAAAGGTTTTTTCCAAGTTTTTAGCTTCTGGTATTTAGGCCCTGCATTTGAGCAGGTTTCTGATTGTTTGTACACCACACAGCACAGCATACTGCCTCTCAGTTGTGCAGCCAAGCTGGACAGTCAAATTCAACAAATGTTCCATAAAACCCAGGCAGAAATATCCATTCTCTGAGCTCCTCCATGATTGAATCCAAATAGCCACCCCTAGTGACAACAGTTTTCAGCCAAGCATTATGGACAGTTGGACTACCCTTGTTTCTCCTGCCAACCTTGTTGCCTTGGATGTTTTGAGGCAGTACAGCAATAGCCTCATGTACACAGACAATCCTCTGCTAATAACACACTCTAGTCAAGAGTGTGAGAGATGCATTTACACCAGGAATCTAGGATCCATGCTCTCTCTCACTCAAAACAGTAACACGGAGATGGTTGTCAACTCACCCACCACTACATATTCATGCAGTACCGCTACACATAGTACAAATCAAACACATAAATCCACATTTGCGGAGGTTCTCTCAAAAAGCATACTGAAACACCAGAGACTTCCAAAACACAAGACTGCTACAACTAACACAGTCCCCACATCACCCATGACACATAGCAACACCAGTATCTCACTCACCAAACTAGTGAGGTGTAACACTCAAAAAACTAATTTTCATGTCATTGAAGACTCAATAGTGAGACACACACATGTCCCACTCTCTAGGCTGGATAAGGAGCAATTCATGGTCAGCTGCCTGTCTGGTGTCAGGATTCATCAGATCATGCATGTACTCAGGTCTCTTAGCAACAAGAACTGTTATGACTTTGTCATAATTCATGTTGGTGTGAATGACTGCCATGTACCTCACTGGACTATACAAAGAGAGACATAGTTGAGTTCTCTGAGTATGTGTCCTAGGCAAATATGTCCTTAGTCTTGAACAGCATATTAGTCTCTCCTAGAATGATGCCACAGTATAAACAAAACATGATTGATTTCAATAATTAGTTCTGTTTTTGGTGTCATTCAAAGGGGATCCAGTTCCCGTCAGCCTGGGAAGCCATGGTCGACAAACCTCGCTGCTTTTCCAGAGACAGTTTGCCCTTAGCACGTCTAGTCTTCTGACTGCTGCAAAGACTCTTGCTCTCCCATAATGCCTTTATAAGCAAGGTCTCTAAAGCAGCATTACTGAAGCAAAATTAACCAATCAGAACAAAATAAGGGTCATGCTGTAGGAGCTTAAACCAAAAAACTGCACTCCCTGGAAGCACTACTATCAGTAGAAGATGTAGATGTCTGCACTCACAGAAACCTGGTTCAAGGCCTCAAAGAGTACCCCAGCCTTGCAAGGCTACAATACCTTCCACATCTTTAGACCGCAAAATGAATGTGTGAAAACCAAAGGAGGCAGTGTTTCCATCAATATTAGATATAAATCCCATCTAGTTAGAATGAACAACTCCATTGAGTTACTCCAGGTCCAGGTTATGATGGGTAAGACCCCTATTCAAGTCATAGTCAGTTATAGATCCTGCTCCATGGGTCACGATGCCCATGAAGCCTACTTGGCCAAACTGGAGATAATTCAAATTTTATCGAACACAACTGGTTATGGGGGATTTCAATTATCCTACCGTCAACTGGGAAACCTATGCAAGCCCTAACTCGCTAGCACAAAAATTCATTGACTTTGTTAATTCAAATGCCCTAGAACAAACTGTCCAATGGGAACAAACATTTTGGATCTGGTTTTCACCAACATGTCAAACAGATGCACTGCAGCAACTGTCAGACCCTCATCAGTTATCACTGACCACAAATCAGTCACCTTCAAGCTGGTACTAACACCAGAACTCACAAAGGGTGAAATCAGACTAAAAAACTTCACCAAGGCAAATTATACACTCCTAGGTGAAGGTATAAATGCATTCCAAGCCCCACCCCAAGCTGGAAGTGGTAACTACGCCAAAGCTTACACTAAAGCCCTGTACAATCACTTGCATAAGTGTAGAAACTTGGCTGTACCAGAAAGAGTCAAAGCCAGAGCCCCAAGTGAAAACAAGCTTCAATGATGGACATCCAGCATCAACAAGCTTTACAATAAATGCACAAAGGTGCTGTCCAGGAAAACAAAGGTAAGGCCCCAACAATGGAAAAGCACCCTCCTCAGCTTCAACAGGCAAATAAAACAACTTGCCAAATCCTCCTAGGGCTCCTTTGAGAAAAACTTAGCAAGTACAGCCAAGGATAACCATAAGGCCTTTTACAGCTATGCATGTAACCTAAAGTGTAGGACCCAAATGTACAGAACTAGTGGTCAACAGTATGACACATTCTGACCCCACTGAGATAGCAAACCTCCTACTGGATAGGCTTGGCAAATATTTCACTCCATTATCCCCTCCTACCTTACAACAAACTTTCCTCCAAACTTCCTCCCCACTCTACATATCTGAAGAGCAGGTCCTCAAAGCCTTGTCCAAGGCATAAAACACAGCCTCTATGGGACCAAATGACATCCCAGGCTGTCTTCTAAACAAGCTAAAACATGAACTAGCATCACCACTAAGTACCCTTTGAATCAAAGCCTAACCACAGGCTTTGATCCTGTGGAATGGAGAACAGCAACAGTTATTCACCTCCACAAAGGTGGTCTAGCAGCACACTCAGGGAATTACAGACCCATAAACTTGAACAGTCTCATCTGTAAGACCAAGGAACTTATCATTATGGACCTCAGAAATAAAGAAATAGGTGACCTCCAAACCCTGGATCCTACCCAATTCAGCTTTTTGAAGGGCAGATCTTGCCTCTTAAATGTGGTGGAGTTCTTAAAAAATGTGACCAAGGCCATTGATGAGGGCATATCTGTGCACTCAGCATACCTCAACCTGGCAAAGGATTTCAACACAATCCCACATTCAGGCATTACCTAAAAACTTAGCAAACTGAATGTAAACCCTTTTGTTTTAAGGTGGGTTGCCAAATGGCTCACAAACTGGAACCACACTATCAAAGTGGGTGACATCACATCAAACAGCAGACCTGTTACCAGTGGGGTGCACAGGGGTCACTGCTAGGCTCCCTACTGTTTGGTATATACTTCTCAGAAGCTCAGGTCAAAACTAAGAGATCGCGGCTGACCGAGTTTACAGATGACTGCAAATTAGGTGCAATCACTGAATCCCCAAATTATGTCAGTATATACCAGCAGGGTCTCATGCAGACCAACAACTGGTGTATTAGTCATGGTCTCAAACTGAATGCAAAGAAATGTATCATCATTCCCTTTGGCATAAACAATGTCCCCTCACACTATCAAATCAACAGCAATACCATAAGTACCCATGAAGTAGGATCACAAGTTGACTGCGGCCTTAACTTCGACCAACATGTGTCTATTGTAGTAAGGAAAGATTTCTACATAGTGCCCTTGATTAATAAAGGCATCACCTGGAGAGTAAAAGAAGTTATAACCCCCTATACTAGCCACTTAATTGGCCATAATTGAGTAGAACATCCCCATTTGGCATTTACTGTGCTAAGTAACTGCAGCAACTAGAGAGACCTCAGAGGTTTCTAAAAAAAAAAAAGATCAAGGGGCTTCAGCATGTGTCTTACACAGACCAGCTAAAGTCCCTGTCACTATACTCCATATTATAGAGACTCTTTAGCCGAGACTTATGCCTGGCCTACAGAGCAATCCAAGACACAAACCTAATGAACTTGCTCTTTATCTGTAAATCAAAAGGTACTAGGGCTACTCATTCCAGGGAGCTAAATGCAGCCTACAACTTAAATAGGACATGCTTGCGAGACAGATTTATCTCTCAGTGACTGCCGCATCTTTGGAAGAGGATACCAACTCATGTGAAACAGAACACCTCTACAACACTGTTCAAGAGGAACCTGGAGGAGTGGATGGGGCTCCAAAAATTCTTACTGGGATTAGAGTCCACAACCCTCCTGGACATGGGCAGTCATGACTAAATGCAATTTTAGGTATACTGACTAGCATTTCTATGGTATTACATTGGGATGAAATGCTAGGCTTAAAATGACCTCTGGGTTGATAGCCTAGTAATCTTCTATGATCCAGTGATACTTATATACAGGTCTTGTATGTTAATCTATATAATGAAACACATAGGTACACATTTTCTGGTGTGTATTTAAAAGAACTACACAGTGGTAAATTATGCTGGCCTGGTATAGTTACCATGCTCTTTTCATGCATGAATGGTGGGGGCAGTGGTGATAATCATTACTTCTCTGACATGTTTTGCAGCATGTACAATCACACACATCTGGATGCATGTGTGTTAAATTCAGTTCTATGTTTCAGGACATGGAACATTTGCAGTAAGGAAGACAAATCTTCATCTGTATAAAAGGTGTCTGGTACCATTTGGGACATTTCTGCATTATCCATTTACATGTATAGCTCCCTTGTAATATCTCATTACTGCCTTCAGTGGTAAAATGATGCCATGTTGGTGCAGCATTATATCTTGGTAATGAACAGTTGTAGCATCAGCATACAAGTAAGTCCAACAGTAGGCTCCTACAATACGAAGACCAGGAGAAGCAATAATGTCATGCTGCAGCCTCTGGCTTGGCTTCTAAAGTTGTAGGTTATAGTGGCTGTGAAAAGTTTCATTGAGAGGAGGATGTGTCTTAATGGAGTAGTTTGAAAAGAAGAGAGCCAAGTAGAAGGTTGTGTTTGGCCTGGAGTGGAAACCACTTTGCTTGGATAGAGTAAGGCAATCAGAAGGCTAGCAAGGGTTGACTGAAGGGGACAGCTATCCTGGGTGCAAGGTGTACTGAAAGGGGTGCAATTTCTGAATACTAATATGGAAATCAGTTCCTGATATTGCTTCAGTGTTTTTGCTGTCAAGACTAAAACATTCACTTCATTACTTTGTGCGTGGTTGTAACAAACAACGTGCTACACGTGTAGCAAGTGTTTTACCACAGAAAGAAAAAGTAGAAGTGGGGATTTCTTTGTTCTTTTTTTGTCATAGATGAGGGGCAGAACAGATGTTTCTTAGAAGTGGTGAGCAGTTACAGATAGAAGAGACATTTTTGATCATGACGAGGCAGTGTGTCCTAGATGAGGCAGCTGTGGCTCTGGAGGCAATGCAGATTGCTCTTGGGGGATTGCTAATGAATTGGCCAATTTTATTAGAGTATTTGAAGAGCTGAATTTTTTCTGGCTAGTATGAGGCAAACAATAGCAGGTCATATCTGAGCAAAGTAAGAACAATACTTTTGCCTACTCCAGTTTTGGTGGGGAAGTGAAGACATTTTGTTGGTCAAGAATGGTGGGTAGTTTATTTTGGTATACAGCTTCTGTGTGTCCTCTTGATAATTAACAAATAAGTCCAACCAAACACCCAGGTATATAAATCATTTAGCAAAGTCAGTAGGGCTATTGTCATGGTCAGTGGGATTTTGTCTTTGGTAGGTACTAAATAACATGGACAAGGTTTTCATATGGTTGAGCAGGAGGATTTTGGAACTGAGCCAGTTGTGGAAATCATGGACCTCTTATTGGCAAGTGGCTTCCATTTATTATTTTATAGGTACTGGATCTGTAGATAACCATATCATCTGTGCAGAGAAGTAAAGGAAGATGGTGAAGATCAAGCGTGAGTTTATTGCTAAAGAACAGAAAAAGTAGAGCATGGAGGAAGCATTTTGTAACTCTTAAATGAGTTAAGGTGGAACCAGAGAGAACAGAGGCTACCTTACCTCTGAAGGTTCTCTAGGATAGGAAGTTTCTGAGCAATTAGGTGGCAGTATGCCTGATTCTATTGTCTAGGAGAAATATAAACAGTACAGAGTGGTCAACAGTATCAAATGCATAAGTTAAATCAATGAAAGACACAGTAAACTTGCCTTGACCTATATTATTCAGAATGTCATCAGTAAGGGTCCATACTGCAGTCAATGTTCTTCTTCTAGCCTGGAAGTCATGCTGTTTTCTTAGAATAAATGATAGTTTTGTAAGTAGGATGGATGTTGTTTATGGATAAGTTTATCCAGTATTTTGTCAAATGTATGAAGGATAGAGATGGGCAGAAGTGATTGCAAGAAGTGGGCTTGGATTATTTGGAAATGGGTCTAACCAAATGTACCAAAAACAAAAGAAAGAGTATAAGGTGAAGGGTCAGATAAGTAGGCAAGAAATGTGGAAAGTGCATACAGTTGCATGTATAGGAAACTCCTGGAAGAATCTCATGTTGATCAGGATCAAATACAGGAATAGTTAAGGAGAGGCAAATTCAAACCAAAAGATGAAAGGTTAATATTGGCGGCTCAAGATAGTGACCAACGTACACGTTGGTTTACAAAGTCCATTGAACATGTGGGAGAAACAGACAAATGTAGGTTTTGTAAAACAGAATTGGAAACAGTTGCACACCTTTTTGCTGGTTGTTATATACTAATGGCAGAAGGACTGTATACTGAAAGGCATAATAATGTGACAAGACTGTTGCATTGGGGATTGTGCAAACATTATGGTACTGAAGTGGCTGAAAAACATTGGAAACATGAGCCACAAAGCATCATAGAAAATGCTGAAGTTTATATCTCATGGGATCACCTACTACTAACAGTTCAAAAAATAGATGCAAGAAAACCAAATACAGTAGTCCATGAAAAAAAGACAAAAGTGAGTACAGTGTCTTACGTACAGAGAGACACAAAGTCATAAAATACCAGGATTTACAGGTGGAAATGAGGGCAGTGGGAAGAAGGATTCCCAAACAGTTCCATTAGCAATAGGGGCAACAGTTCTTATAAAAAAGAATTTACAATCATGCTTGGATATGTTACTAATACATGTAACGCCATACAAATTGCAGAAGGAGTCATTACTGGGCACATTGCGGGTGCTGCAAAGAGCACTTTTGGCTAACATCAGAGATTGGAACAATACTAATTTCATGAACATTAATTGTTCATTGACTTAGGAATCAGGTCCATTCCTGTCATGGTATTAGAAACCAAAGGACTTGGAGAAATTAAGACAGACGTTAGAAGGTGTTAGACGATCTGAGAGGAAAGGTATGTATCCAAGACTGAATGGATCTTTTGGTGGGTGACTTCCAGTTATAACATTGACTTCTTCCTAGACGTTTTTGAGAATGAATGCAGGAGAGCTCTGTAGATTATAGGTGTTTAACCTTGTGCCTATGGACAGCCTGTTTGGTGGTGTTCCTGAAGGTTGTGTAGTAGTCATGGTTATTGGGGATGGGGTCTTGTTTGCAGGTTTTGCTGTGCATCATCACAAAGTTCCATTAGGGATTTATGTTCTTTCTTGGGACAGTCTGGCGTGGGGTCCTTAAGTAATCTGGAGATCACAAAGACGTGGGTGTCCTGGAGGGATAGAGGAAGTTCTATGAATTTGTTGGCAATCATATTAACTTTATTAACTGAGAATAATGGAGATGATTCAGTCTGGGCTAGATGAAAATGCAAGCTGGGGAGTTTGTATGGAGGTTAAGACTTGAGAGATTATTTTGTGTTGGTGTTTTTCAGATTTTGTATGGAGAATGCTACAGGGCAGCAATTAATGAAAGTGGGAGGTAGGGGGGAGACAGAAGAGATGTTTGGATGTGATGTTATGATAATTTCTAGTAGAGAACAGTCATTTCTTTTAAGATTGCCTATCTTGCCTAAAGTCCAGTACACCTGGTACTGACTTGTAGAAGTTTTACATGCGCAATGAATTAGTAAATGTTTTGTTTAATAGAACCTAGAAGGGTAGGTTAAGGTCTTCTAGGATGATCACTTGTTTATTTAGTGAGTGAGAGTGGGAATCTTTCATAACTCTCAAATTTCCCTAGACTAATGACCACTGGATGTAATATGAAGGAGAACACTAGACACTAGGGACTACACATAACAGTATACCAGTCCATTTAAAAAGTTAATTGCACAATGGATTTTGCAGTAAAAAGTTGCAAATGAGTGGGAATATATATGAAACGCTAATGTCTGTCATTATTGACTGACTGACTGCATTGATTTATATCAGGGATACAGCAGTTATAAGAGTCAAAGTCATGGAAATTCTGTTCACTCTGGACGGTTGAGAGGTGTGTGTGTGTGTATTTAAGTATGTGGAGGAGTGAATGAGGGCGGTACCTGTTCCAAGGCACTGCCTGGGTCACTGGGGGTGATTACTACAGCAGAGCATTTGTTAGCACTTGTAGTAATTACTACCAAGTGAGTCAGAGAAATGCAAATTAGACAATAAAGAGATCTTTCCTTGAGCTGCATAATGTGTTTCTGAATTGTTTCTTTCTTCATTCGAATCAAAGAGTCCTTTTTGCCTCAGCCTTACCTGTCAAGGCTTGGCTACCTTTGAATATAGCCTCATATTTTATTCAGTAGAAACTGTATCAGTAAAAGAGAAGAGGGTGTTTGTCATGAATTTTCTTAAGAAAGTCATAAGCAAGAATACTAAAAATGAAACAATAGATTATAAAGCAAAATATTTATCCCCAGAAAGTATTCTGAAATATAATGGCGCATATAAATGATCAGCAGCCGGTCTATATTGTCAAATTTCAAATTCTGCATCTGTGTGACATTGCATTGCAAACTGTAACTCTCACAGTAGGGAATAAAAATTATATTATTTAATGTTTTATATATGTGGATCATCACTTTTACATTATTTTTATGTTTGTTAACAGAGTAAGTTTTTTTCCATGAAGCAGTGGGGAGTACTTAAAAATTTTCTTTTCTCTTACAAACTCCCTTTGCCTGTTGTGATATTTGAGGTTTTATAGCAGCAAATAAATATTTCATTATATCAGTTTCTTTGTTTAATGGTTTATGTATGTTTATTTCTGTATGATGTTGGTCAAACCACATTTTACTCAGTAAAAGGGGTGGCATTCTATAATTTGTTTTCTATTTCATGGCACTTTTCTAGGTTTATGGCATTCACAGACAAACTCTGCAGTCACTGCATAACGTCTGCTTATGGAGCACCAGATAGAACAAGTTATCATATTTTGATATTTTATCTGTTTACCAAATTAATAAAAACCAGTACAGCATTTTGTATCTAATGCCTTAGGCATAAAATATCTCTAACAAATGCAAAGGATTAATATTATTACTTCCCCTTAAAATTCAAAAATATCTGTTTGAAGTAAAAAATGAAATAACAGTACTCAAGACAGAAAGAATTCTATTGCAATCTATTCTGCCAAGCAGCAAGCTTCATAATTTCAATAAATGTTTTATTGCTGGGGGCCCACTGACTCAGTTATCCTACTGCATAACCATTTTCTTCACTAAAACTAATGTGCACATCTTAATCTGTTAATTATGACTGGGATCCCACTTTATTTAATACCATTGTTTATCCCTCGAATGTATTAAATTTGCTTGGCAATCCATTCGCTGTTAATCCTGCTGGGGCATCCTGATTCTGGTAATCTTTTTAGGACAATCAAAGTTTTTTATTACTTCAGTGGGGTGCTGAATCAATTCTGCCTGGACAACTCTGAATCTGTTAACTGGTGTTTCTAGTTTCAGTTTATTATTACTCTCCTTCTACATTGTTAAACTTTTTAAATTCCACAACATTTTTAATTCTGTTGAAATTCCATTGCTTCATTAATCCTGCTGGAGAGAGCACACTAATTTTTTTAAGCCTGGCAAGGTCCACAAATCTGCCATTTCCTCAGGGGGTCAGACATGACTTCAATAGTTAAAATAATTTCATTATTTGTGCTGTGGCACCATGGCTTATTTAATTTTACTTTTTGTTTTACATTTATTTTAAACTTAGTACAATCGGCTTTATCTACTAGGCAGAACTTTTTTAGTTTTTATTTAATTTTGCAGGGCTCTCCCTAAACAGTAAAGCTGACACTGATATCTATCATGTATTAGATCTCACTAATGCTAAACAGTGATTGAGATGTTCTTCTTCTTAGAAACAAACACGCGTCATCAATTAATTATTCATAGCTTGTATATTATTGTTTTTTTGTGATATGAATATATATATATATTTTTGCTGGAACATGAATTAAAAAGGAAGTAGCGAAGCTTGACAGATGTGATCATTACTGACATTTTGTCCTGCATTTAAATAAGGGATGTTTTATCTATGCTCTAACTGTGTTAGCTTATTGAACAATATTTCAGATCATGAGTAATCATTATATGTTCATTATATTTTGGGGGTAAGTAATACACTGTGCATTATGTTATTGAATCATTTTTATCGGTTTGGCTTGTGCATATGCTAATATTTATATTAATGTTCTGTAATTATAATTTAGCAATATGATTTTTGTCAGTTTAATTCCTCCAGTTCATTTGGGTTTCTAATACCATGACAGGAATGGACCCTTTCCAAAGTTGTTTCAATCTTTAATGATAGCCAAAAGTGCTCTTCTCAGCATCCACAATGTGCTCAGAAATGACTCCTTCTGCAATTCATATTGAGTTACATGCATTGGTAACTATCAAAATATAACTGTAAATTATTTCTTATGTGACCCATTGTCCCTACAATTATTGGAATTGTCTGGTTATCCTACTTCCACACTGCCCACGTTTCTGCCTGCAAATCCTTGTATTTTGTGACTTTGTCTTTCTCTTTATGTAAGATACTATAATCACTGGGTGTAGCAATTTCTGTGATCAATGCTTCATTTGTCTTCTTTTCATGGAATACTATATCTGTTTTTTCTGCTTCTATTTTTTTGAACTGTTGGTAATGGGTGATCTACTGTGATATAAACTTTATACATTTCTATAATACTTTGTGGCTTATGTTTCCAACATTTTTTGCCTACTTCAGTGTTATAATGTTTGTCCAATCCCCAATGCAACAGTCTTGCCACATTTTATGCCTTTCAGTATAAGCTTTCTGCCATTAGTGTATCACATCGAGCAACAAGATATGGGACTGTTTCCAATTCTGTTTTGCAAAACTTGCATTTGTCTGTTTCTCTGACACATTCAATGGAGTTTGCAAACCAATTATCCTGGACCACCAATAGTACCCTTTTGTCTTTTGGTTTATATTCACCTATCCTTAACCATTGCTATGTTAGATCCTGATCGATATGAGATTGTTCCAGGAGTTTTCTGTACTCATAGGTTCATAGGTAGGTACTAGGCTATTAGCCCTAGGGCCTATATAAGCCTAGCCACCCAAGAAAATTATTTTCCTGTGACCCTGTCGAGCAGAGCCACAGAAGTGATCCCTGGGGTGAATTTCCTATTTCCCATCCAATCATCAAGATTTTTCTTGAAGAGTGCTAATGAGGAGCTCTGTTTGACATAGATAAGTAGTCTGTTCCAGAGTATGGGAAGTCTCTGGGACAGGAATCTATCCCTCCAGTATGTTCTGCTTATTGTGGTGACAAGGTTTAGGTCCCTACAGCGTGTAGATCGGAGGGATTGGGATTTCTTTAAGTGGAGCATGTCCAACAGCTCTGGGTTTGACATAGCTTATATGTTAGGCAGAGATCGCCTCTGAGTAGGTGATATGTGACGGAGTAAAGCTGGTGTTTTTTGAGATGGTCTGTGTGGGGCATCTGTTTGAGGCCAGTAATCCTCTTTGTGAGGTATTTCTGTGGCCTTTCCAGTTGTTGTAGATGTCTTGTGAGGTAGATACCAAAAGGGGCGTTGTACTCTATAATGGGTCTAATGAGTGATGAGTAAAAGGGAACAATGACCTCTTTTTTACTGGATGAGAAACCTTTTGTGATGAGGTGAGCCACGTAGAAGGATTTCCTGGCCATTGTGGTGATGTGATTATCAAAGGAGAGACTACTGTCCACCTGTGTCCCAAGGTCTCTTATACCAATTTTGGCATTAAGTAGACTACCACTTATGTGGTAGTTCCTGGGTACAGAGTTTTTACCAAAGGGGATGACAATACACCTTTTGGCATTGAGCTTAAGGCCATGGCTTTGACACCAGGCATCTGTCTCAGTGAGGCCATTTTGTAGTATGTCCACATCATTAGGAGTTTTGATTATGGCTCCTAGTTTGCATTCATCTGCAAACTTTGTTACCCAAAGACGTTCTGTGTTAGCCTGTACTTCAGAAAATTAGATTCCAAAGAGGAGAGGACCCAGGACTGAACCCTGTGGTACTCCACTTGTCACTGGTCTGAAGTCGGATTAGGAGTCTTCTACTTTCACAGTGTGGGTTCTGTCCATGAGCCAGTTGGCAACTCATCTTGTGAGATAGGGATTTATACCTAGTTTATTGAACTTATCTATAATTACAGAGTGGTGGATGGTGTGGAAAGCCTTGGTGAGATCTAGATAAGCTGTGTGAATCACCTTACCCTCATCTATGGCTTTGGTGACTGCTTCAAAGAAGCCAATCAGGTTTAGGAGACATGATCTGTCTTTTACAAACCTGAACTGGGTAGGGTCCAGAGTTTGGAGATTACCACTGTCTTTGTTTATGAGTTCCATGATGATACATTCCATGGCCTTGCAGACCAGGCTCGTCAGGCTAATGGGGCGGTAGTTTCCTGGGTCTGTCATGGCTCCCCCTTTGTGGAGTGGGATAACTGTCTTGGTGCGCCATGCAGTGGGCAATAAGCCTGAGGTGAGGCTATGATTGAACATGGTACTAGGTAGGGTGCCAGTTCATTCTGTAGTTCATGTAGAACGCAGCCTGGGATATTGTCAGGTCCCATGGATGCTGTGTTCTTGGCTTTGGAGAGTGTGTTTTTTACCTGTGCAGCCGTGATTACAGGAACTTTGCATTCTTTCGATATAGAGATGGGCCCTCTAGGGGGTGAGAGGGGGGTAAAGTTAGTACTGAACCTATCTGCCAGGATGTTGGCAGTATCAGTTGGTTGTGTATATTTAATGCCATTGTGCTGTAACTCAGAGCAGATCTGAGTGTTGCCATTGAGATTCTTGAATAGCTATAGAATGCTTTGTGGTTGTCTTTAGAGTCAGTGGCAACTTTGTTTTTGTAACTAGCTTTGGAGGATTTTATGAGGGATCTCAGCTTTTTACTGAGGTTGACCAGGGAGTTCCTCCAGCCATGGGATTTTACACTTTTTTGCAACAGTTTCTTTCTTCTGTTGTAGAGTTTGTTTATGGCAGAGGACCACCAGATTGACTTCCTTTTTTTGGAGGATAGCATCTTGGTTCTAATAGGGATAGCATGATCCATGCACTCGTGTAAGAGCTTATAAAGTGCATTTGTGCAGGATTCAGCAGTCGTACCTCTATTGTCCGTCTGCATGGGTGTCATGAAGTTTGCCACTTCTGTCTTAAGAAGTGTGAAGTTGGCTTTGGAGAAGTTTTTTACGGTGGTTTCACTAATTGGGGGTGGGGGTGGGATGTGGATGTCTAGGGTGAGGAATTGACCTCTGGTGTGGAACACTGGTTGCCCATGTTGGTAATGACCAGGTCTAGGATATTGCTGCCCCTGGTGGGGGTGTGAATATGTTGATCCAAGGCATTGGAATTTATGAATTCCAGAAAACGTTGACCAAAAGAGTTGGTACATGAGTAGTTTTCCCAGTTAATGGTGGGGTAGTTGAAATCACCCATTATTAGGGTGTTGGGTTGTACCCTAATACTTTCCAGTGTATCAAGAAATGTGGAGTGGGAATCCTGGGGCATGGTGGGGGGCCTGTAGCAAGCTACAATTTGGATTGCGGTCTTGCCCAGAGTTAGTTGCACTTGGATAATCACGGATGCATTATGCTGTGCAACTAGCCTGGAGGTGTGGATATCCTTAATGAATATGGACACGCCTCCACCTTTAGTTCTTCATTCCGGGTTAGGTGGCCGAAAAGTGTGGTATGAATTATAGCCTGGTAATGCAGGGATGCTCTCTGGAGCTTTGAACCAGGTCTCTGTCACTGCACAGATGCTGATGTTCTCCTTTTTAAGGAGTGCCTCGAGTGAGTGCATTTTGAGGTTTAGACTTCTAGCATTGAGTAGCATTAGCCTCAGATTTTGCTTGCTTATACATGTTACTGTGGTGAATTTGTAATTTGAACCTTACCTAAAGAAATGCACTATAGGGGTGGCAAGAGCCTTAGCCAGTATCCGGAATCCCAAGGGAGACAGGTGCAGGCCATCTCTGGCAAAGCATCGTGATCTGTCGATCATGTCATCCCAGGCAGACAAATACTGGATCCCCTTAGAATGACACCAGAAGCTTAGCCAATTGTTGAAGTCAATCATTTTGTCCTTGTACTGTGGTATCATTCTGGGTGATGGCAGGATGCTACTCAGGGCTAGGGTCATACCTGCCTGGGCTACAAGATCAGAGAGCTCCTCCATGTCTCTTTTCATGTAGTCCAGGGAGGTACATCTCAGGTCATTCACACCAACATGGACAATGACAGTGTCATATTTGTACTTGTTGTGGAGTGACCTGAGTGTGTGCATTATGTAACGGATCCTGGCACCTGACAGGCAGCTGACAGTAACTTTCTTCTTGTTTAGCCTGGGGAGTGGAACATCAATGTGCCTGACTATAGAGTCACCTATGACTAGAGTGTTGGGTACGTTATGCCTTATGGGCTGTAGTTAAGTGGCACACTGAGTTTGTGGGCTATGTGTCATTTGGGTTGTGTTGGGGGGTGGATTTTGCTTGCGTTTCTGCTTTGGAGTCCCTGATGCTTGGGCAGGATTTTCTTGAGAGCCTCCGTAAATGTAGGTGTGTGTTTTGTGTTTCTATGTGGTGGACCCCAGCCATAAACAAGCTCTACAACAAAAGGAGGAAGCTACTACAAGATAGAGCAAAATCCTTGAAAGGTAAGACACCTTTGATCATTATAAGTAAAAAACTAAGAGCTCTCATAAAATCATCCAAGGCAAATTTTGAGAGAAAAATCGCCAAGGACTCAAAAGACAATCATAAGGCCTTCTTTAGCTATGTTAGAAACCTAGGAGGAAACTCCCAGATATGCTCAGAATTAGTTCAAAATGATGTGAAGATTACTGAACCTACACACATTGCCAACATACTGGCTGACAGGTTCAGTGCAAACTTCTCCCCCTCCCCAAAAGGAGAGATATCTATACCAGAGGATTGTAGCCCCCAAACATCTCCAACGCCCAGGTGAGAACTGCTCTCTCCAAAGCAAAAACACAGCATCCATGGGACGGATGGTGTCCCCGGCTGTGTGCTCCACGAACTCAATGAGGAATTAAACCCGCAGTTAGGACAGCTGTTTAATCTTAGCCTCACCTCAGGATACGTACCCAAGGAGTGGCGTACGGCGACTGTGGTCCCACTTCACAAGGGTGGTGCCTCCACCGACCCTGGAAATTACCGTCCCATTAGCTTGACAAGCCTTACCTGCAAAGCCATGGAGAGGATCATAATGGAACTCATAAATAAAGACATAGGGAACTTGCAGACTTTGGATCCAACCCAGTTTGGCTTTGTCAAAGGCAGATCATGCCTTTTAAACTTGGTTGACTTTTTCGAGACAGTCACCAAGGCCATTGATGAGGGAAAGGCAGTCCATACAGCCTACCTTGACCTGGCAAAGGCCTTCGACACAATACCCCACTCAGGTATCATAGAAAAACTCATCAGCTTGAATGTAAACCCATACATCACAAGATGGGTTGCAAACTGGCTAAGTGACAGAACCCACAGGGTCAGAGTTGCTGGAGCCATGTCAGACTCAAAGCCTGTCACAAGTGGTGTCCCACAGGGCTCAGTCCTGGGTCCACTCTTGTTCGGCATCTACTTTTCTGAAGTACAAGCAAACACAGGAGGGTTATGGCTGACAAAGTTTGCAGATGACTGCAAACTGGGTGCCATAGTCGAAAACACATCTGACACAGATATCCTTCAGAAGGGCCTCACAGAAACGGATAACTGGTGCCAGAGCCATGGCCTAAAGTTAAATGCCAAGAAATGCATAGTCATACCCTTCGGGAAAAACAAGGTTACCCCTAGCTACCATATAGGTGGCAATCCACTGAGCACAGAAGAAGTCATCAGGGATCTGGGGACCCAGGTTGACAGTAGCCTTTCGTTTGACACTCATGTTGCTAAGGTGGTTAGGAAAACCTTCTACATTGCCCACCTGATCATGAAGGGATTCACATCTAGATCAAGGGAGGTCATCGTCCCCCTGTACTCATCACTCATTAAACCTATGATTGAGTACAATGCCCCATTCGGAATGTATCTGACCCGACACCTGCAGCAGCTGGAAAGGCCCCAAAAGTTCCTCACCAAAAGGATAAAGGGTCTCAAAAATATGTCTTATGCTGCCCGACTGAAAGAACTCCAGCTCTATTCAGTCTCATACCGCTTGCTCAGAGGTGACCTGTGCCTGACATATAAGGCCATGTCAAACCCTGATTTGATGAATATGCTTCACCTCAAAAAATCTAGATCCCTCAGAACCACAAGGGCAGGAGACTTAAACCTTGACATGGTTATTAATAGAACGTGCTGGAGGGACAGATTCATCACCCAGAGACTCCCTATGCTATGGAACAAAATCCCGGTACATGTGAGGCAGAGCACCTCGCTGGCCTTGTTCAAGAAGAATCTTGACCAATGGATGGGGGATCGCAGATATACCCCAGGGATTACTTCAGTGTCACTGTTTGACAGAGGCACAGCAAAATAATAGGCATAGTTTTATTCAAACTAAAGGGGTGGCGAAAGCCAAATAACTATGGGCTAGGCTTATAAATGCCCTTGGGCAGATAGCCTAGTATGAACCTATGAACCTATGTGTGTGTTTTGGTGGTGTAAGTTTTGAGGGACTATGTGATGAGTGTGGTGTGATGCATGTGTTTACCTTCTCCTCTTGACTGTTTCATCCAGTCTTGGGTGAAGAGAGCTTTGCTTCCAGTTTGGCTATATAAGTGCATCTCTCACAGGTTGTAGTGTTGTGTGGTAGGAAAATACTCACAACTATATTTATGCAATTTCCACATTTCATGCCTTCTCGTCTGATTTTTCACATTACATGTTCCCTCTTTTTTTGGCACATTCAGTTGCTGCCTGATTTTTTCTACTTCTAGTTTGATTTTCATTCCCACTTGACACCAATGTGCTTTTGCTAAACTAAGCAGGAAATTCATGTTAGACATTGTCCTCATGTTTTAAAACTTACTCTGTGTTTGGGTCTTTTGAGGTCAGCAGATATGTATGCAGTCTCACAATTCAAGATCTATACATATAATCAATTTTCAGGAGACACATACCTCTTTCAGAATGAGGAATATATAATCTAGATATGCAATGATTTTCATAAATCATTTGATAGACATAAGTGTTTTTCTTGTTTTCTTGTTGACCTGATCCAATACCTTTAATCACCCCAAAACTGTAAGTTAGAACAGGAAGAGTAAATTGGTTTATAGCTTGGACTTGGTTCCTACATGTCAGGGCTGTTTTCAGTATTCTTTTAGTATTAATGTTAGTCTTCTAAAACCTGCCTTACTAAGTTTTAATTGCATTTTCTTCTTGTTTTATTGCTGATCCTTCCTCAATTTCAAATATTTCTAAACTCTGTCCTGCTCAGGTTCTTTTCTATCACATTTCTGTCCCAAACTGATATTTTCCTGGTGATGCAGTTTTCCTGCTTTAAAGGTTGCTTTTGCACATTTATCAAGACCAAATGACATTCTTATATCAACTGAGAAAATATTGATCACTTGCACTTGTGCTTTCAGTTCCTCATCTGGCAGTTTTAAATCATCGACAGAAGATGAAAAGTTATTTTCTGAGAGCCAAATTGTAGCCATGGCCTAATCTGTTAAGTAGACAGCTTAATGGGTTAAGGGCAAGACAAAAAAGCAATGGTGACAAAGAGTCATCCTGTAACACCCCCCCCCATTTGAATTTTTATCCCTAAGATAATAATTTGTTCTTCAGCATGGCTTCGCTGCAAAGTAGTTGCCACTGTTTCACAGTCACAGTAATGTAATCGATCAATGCAGGGAGTATCATATAAATCTGTAAGCACTCTTTTATCCATGAATGTGAGATGCTGCCAAATTTTTTTTTTTTTAGTTTATCCATGCCATACTTAATTTTTTCCCCGTTTTTACAATTCTCCATTATGAATTTAACAGCAAATGATCCCTTGCTCCATTTGACTTTCTTTTGTTACTGTCGTGTTCTATTGCCACGATTGAATTTTCTTCTAAATGACTATAAACTCTGTCATTAGTTCCAGTGTATAGTTAATACATTGTTGAAAGCAAATTATTGGTCTATAGTTTTAGCATATTTTATAGGTTTGTTCTTAAGGACGATTATGGTTTTTCCTGTCATTAACCAGGCTGGCATCTGTGGGGTACACATATAAATAATTCTTCCTCATGGTTAAATCTTCATGTAAAGATGTTAATACTTTTAGCCAGAAGTTAGGTACTTTGTCTGGGCCTGAGGTTTCCATTCAGGAGCTTTTCCTAAATTGGTTTCATTTCTCTGGCTGTTACTTCATTCCATTTCATGTCCTGTACATTTAAACTTCTTCTTAGGTTCATAGGTTCATACTAGGCTATCTGCCCTAGGGCATTTATAAGCCTATCCAGAATGTGTTTGGCTTTCGCCACCCATTTTAAATTTATTTTGCTATGCCCTTTTTCGAGGTTAGTATACTGTGCCTCTGTCTAACAGTGACACAGAAGTGATACCCGGGGTAAACCTATGATCTCCCATCCACTCATCAAGATTCCTCTTGAAGAGAGTCAATGAGGTACTCTGCCTAACCTGGACTGGGATTTTATTCCAGAGTGAAGGGAGCCTCTGGGTTATGAATCTGTCCCTCCAGCATGTCCTATTTATTTCAGTGCTGAGGTTCAAGTCTCTCGAGCGCGTAGCTCGATGGGATTTGGATTTTCTGAGGTGCAGCATGTCCATTAATTCCGGGTTGGACATGGCTTTATATGTCAGGCACAGATCGCCTCTGAACAGGCGGTATGCCACTGAGTAGAGCTGGGGTTTCTTTAACCGGGCAGCATATGGCATCTGTTTGAGCCCTTTGATCCTCTTGGTGAGGTACTTTTGGGGTCTTTCCAGTTGCTGCAGGTGTCTGGTAAGGTGCATCCCAAAAGGGGCATTGTACTCAATTATGGGCCTGATGAGGGATGAGTAAAGAGGCACGATGACCTCCCCTGATCAAGATGTGAATCCTTTCATGATTAGGTGGGCTATATAAAATGTTTTTCTAACCACTTTGGCCACGTGGTTGTCAAATGAGAGATTGCTATCAACTTGGGTCCCCAGGTCCCTAATTACTTCTTCTGTACTTAATGGATTACCACCTATGTGGTAATTTGTGGGAACTTTGTTTTTGCCAAAGGGGATGACTATACACTTTTTGGCATTTAGCTTGAGGCCATGGCTCTGGCACCAGTTGTCTGTTTCTATGAGGCCCTTTTGGAGGATGCTTGTGTCGGCTGGAGAGTCGATTATGGTGCCCAGTTTGCAGTCATCTGCGAACTTGGTCAGCCACAGTCCTTCCGTGTTGGCCTGTACCTCCGAGAAATATATACCGAACAAAAGAGGTCCCAGGACTGAGCCTTGTGGGACACCACTTGTAACTGGTTTGGAGTCTGACATGGCTCCAGCAATTCTAAGCATGTGGGTTCTGTCCTTGAGCCAGTTTGCAATCCATCTAGTGACATAGGGGTTTATATTTAAGCTGGTGAGCTTATCTATAATGCCCGAGTGGGGTATTGTATCGAAGGCTTTTGCGAGGTCCAGTTAGACTGTGTGGACCACCTTCCCCTCGTCAATGGCCTTGGTGACTGTTTCAAAGAAATCAACCAGGTTTAAGAGGCAGGATCTGCCCTTAACAAAGCCGAACTGGGTAGGATCCAGTAGGTCCCCAATATCTTTATTTATGAGGTCCATGATGATCCTTTCCATAGCTTTGCAGACCAAGCTAGTCAGGCTTATGGGGCGATAGTTTCCAGGATCCATTGAGGCACCACCTTTATGGAGAGGGACCACTGTTGCTGCATGCCACTCTTTGGGCACATATCCTGTAGTAAGGCTGAGATTGAACAGTAGTTTTATGTTTGGGTTTAGCTCTTCTTGGAGTTCATGTAGGACGCAGCCCGGGACACTATCTGGTCCCATTGATTTATTTATTTTACATTTGTTTACCAGGCTAGTCTAACTGGATACATGTCCATTTTCTGTAGAGGCCTGGGTAGAAAAGCTCCTAGGTAAATACAGTTAATTTAAGTAATTTCTATGAATCAAACATATAAACAAAACAATACAAAAAAAAGCATAAAACAGACTGAATTACAGGAAAATTATAACACTTCTAAGTAAATTGTCAGTATAGAATCCAGTCTTAACAGTAGATGCAGTTAATATCCCAAAAAACAAACAAAAAATTTTTTTTTTTTTTTTTTTTTTACCTGAAGGGAAAGAAGGGGAAGATCAGAGTATAGGGTGACTATAGAGCGAGTCAGGTTTGGAGCAATGACATAGCCAGTGAGATTTGAGATATACTTTCAGATTGTTTTTGAAACTGGACAGTGAGGGAAGTGTAGAAATATCATTTGGTAGAAGATTCCAGGCTTTCCCTACTGTATTAGAAAAAAGAGTCACCGGTCTTGTTGTTTGTTTTGGTAGAATTTGCTATGAGTTTATGTGAAGACCTCAGGGAATCTAGGTTCTTGTAGGGAATGATTAGTGTGGATAGAGCATATGTTTTGGATAGTGTGTAAAGGGTTTTGTGAGCTATAGTTAGTTGATGGAATTTAATTAGGTTCTGTAGTTCAAGCCAGCCTAGCTGTTTTAAATTGAGGCAATGATGGGTTCAAAATGGGTTTCCTGTGGCAAATCTGGCGATGTTATTATAGGACCTTTCCAGTTTGCTGAGGTTATTTTTAGATAGTTTAGTAAAGATAGGTGAGGCATATAGAAGAGGAGATATTAGATGTGTGTGTGTGTGCTATTGTTGTACGAGCAGAGGGTAGGAGAAAAGATTTAATCTGATACAGGGAGCCTATTTTTTTATTAACAGATTTTATGGTATTGTTTATATGTATATCAAAGTTTAGTTTATTGTCAATGGTGACTCCTAATAGTTTAGTGGTAGCTTCAGGGGATATAATAGTTTTGTTGATAGAAGTGACTGAGAAATCCAATGGGGGGAATTTACTAGTGGGAGAGAAAAGAAGGAGTTTAGTCTTTTTGGGGTTTAAGAGAAGGCATCTATGAGTGAACCATTTCTCTACTGTGTTGAAGACTTGTTGGGTAAGGTATAGGAGGTCTGAAGAGGATGAGGCTGAGCATATAAGTGTGGAATCATCTGCATATTGTATACATGAGGCTTGAGGGATGGCTAGGTGGAGGTCATTGATGAAAATGGAAAAAAGTAGAGGTCCAAGGATGGATCCTTGGGGGACACCGAGGTTGACTGGTAAGTGGGTAGAGAGGGACTTGTGCCATAGTACTGCCTGCTGTCTATTGTCAAGGTAGGACTGGAACCACTTTATGGAGGATGTATCAAGTGATAGGGATTTTATTATGGTAATGAGAATTTGGTGATTCACCATGTCAAAGGCTTTAGATAAGTCAATGAATAGGGCAGAAGAGAGTTTGTTTAGACTACGGTGTTTGTTGATAGTATCTGTAAAGGAGAGAAGGGCAGTGGAGTTGATGCAGTAGTTGATGCTGTGATTTTTGCTTTGGAGAGGGCGGCTCTTACCTGAGCATCTGAGATGTCAGGGGGGCAGCACTCTGCTGGGATAGATATTTGCCCTTTTGGTGGAGGGGGGGGGAGTTTGCGCTGAACCTGTCAGCAAGGATGTTGGCAATGTCTGTGGGTTCAGTGTATTTTTTGTCATTTTGGACTAATTCTGAGCATATCTGGGAATTACCACCCAGGTTCCTAACATAACTAAAGAAAGCCTTGTGATTATCCTTAGTGTCTTGCGCAATTTTTCTCTTGAAGCTGGCCTTAGACAATTTTATGAGTGCCCGTAGTTTTTTGCTAATACTGATCAGTGATGCCTTCCCTTTTTGGGATTTTGCTCTATCATTTAGTAGCTTCCTCCTTCTTTTGTATAGTTTGTTTATGGCTGGGGTCCACCAGCCAGGACGTCTGCCTCTGGAGGATTGAATCTTGGTTTTATTTGGGATCGCATGATCCATGCATTCCTGAAGGTGTTCATAGAATCCGTTTATAAAGGATTCTGCGGTCTGGGCCATATTTTCCACAGGCCCGGGGGCTTTGAAGGATTCCACCTCGGTTTTGAGGAGTGTGAAATTTGCTTTAGAGAAGTTTTTCACTGTGGTTTTCTGGGCAGGGGGTGGGGTTGGGATGTGAATATCCAGTGAGATTAGTTTATGGTCTGATCTTACCAGTGAGGGATACACTTCTGGTCTGGAGCATAGAGTCCCCATGTTGGTGATGATCAGGTCCATTATGTTTTCCCCTCTTGTGGGAGTGGTAACAAGTTGTTCCATAGCATTTGAGTTTATAATTTCTAGGAACCTTTGGGCTAGGGTGTTGGAGCTAGAGTAATGCTCCCAGTCTATGTTTGGGTAGTTGAAGTCGCCCAATATAATGGTGTTTGGAGAGACCTTCATATTTTCCAGTGTTCTCAGGAAGGCCGAGTGGGGTTCCTGGGTTTGGGAGGGTGGTCTGTAGCAGGCTATAAACTGGAAGGCAGTTTTACCCACTGTTAGTTGCACCTGGATAGTCTCTGATGCTTCGTGCTTTGCCACCAACCTGGAGGTGTGGGTATCTTTGATGAATATCGATACTCCCCCTCCTTTTGTGGTTCGGTCCAAGTTTTGGGGCCGAAAAGCATGGTATGAGGTATAACCTGGTAGTGCTGGGGTACTCTCGGGAGCCCTGAACCAGGTCTCTGTTACTGCACAGATATCGATGTTCTCCATGCTAAGGAGAGTTTTGAGTGCATGCATCTTGAGGTTTAGACTTCTGGCGTTGAGCAGCATTACTCTTAGTTTCTTATCCCTTGTGATACCTATGGAGGTGGGTTTGTCTTTTGAGCCTTGCCTAAAAAAGGCACTATGGGGGTAGCAAGAGCTTTTGCCAATATCTGAAAGCCCAGGGGTGACAGGTGCAAGCCGTCCCTAGCGAAGCATCGTGGCTTGTCGAGCATATCATCCCAAGCTGACAGGCATTGGATCCCCTTTGAATGACACCAGTACTTAAGCCAATTGTTGAAACTGATCATCTTGTCTTCATATTGTGGCATCATTCTTGGTGAGGGTAAGATGCTACTCAAGGTCAGGGTCATACCAGCCTGGGCTACAAGCTCAGAGAGCTCCTTTATGTCTCTTTTCATGTAGTCCAGGGAGGTACATCTCAGGTCATTCACACCAGCATGGACAATGACTGAGTCATATTTGTACTTGCCTTGGAGTGACCTGAGTGCTTGTGTTATGTGGCGGATCCTAGCGCCCGACAGGCTGCTCACCGTGACCTTCTCCTTGTTCAGCCTGGTGAGAGGGACGTCAGTGTGCCTGACGATAGAGTCACCTATTACAAGTGTATCAGGTGTGTTGTTTAGTCTTAAGGGCTGTGACTGTTCGGCACACTGGCTTTGTGAGATATGTGTTGCACGTGTTTTGTTTTGGGGTAGCGGTTGCTTGGGTGTCTGATTTGGAGGTCTCTGCTGCTTAGGCAGATATTTATTTACAGCCTCTGAGTATGTTTTTTGTGTGATTATGTGATTATGTGATGATGTGATTATTCTCTTTATTTGTTTTCATACATCTCAACCTCTTAGCTTAAGAAATCTGAACAAAGCCTAAAGTAATGGGGGGACAAAGTCCCAAAAATAGCGACAGATTTTAAATATTTCTCTTATTAATTTAGAAATATGCTAGAACAGCAATAATCTTTTTTGAAGGCTATGAAGTCTGAAACCCAAATGTATATTATTAAGTCACTTCAGTCCTCTTTGATTTGCCAGAAATCCACATATTATATGAGGAACAGACAAAAAATATGATACAAAATTCTGAAAAAGTCTGCAAAAATATGGGCAGTTAAGAGATATGAACTTTTATCCATTTAGTATCTTTGTTGTGTTCCATAAGATCTTCATAGATATTTGTCCAAACTGTGTATATTTCTAATTTTTTTGGTGGTGTTTCTATTCCTTTGCCTTGGTTTCCAATTCACTATAAACTTTTTAGAGTCATCAATAAATTGTTTATTTTGTACTTTTCCTTTATATTTATCTGGATATCTTCTACATTTTTCTGCCTGTGCTAATATTTTCAATTTATTATTTGCAATAGTGTGCGATAGATCCCAATCTGTTCTGATACTGCTCATTGCTTTTATCACATCTATCTTTATGAGTATTTTTGTTGATCTTCTGTACTCTTCTAACAGTGACACGTCTTGTCTTAAATGCTTTATAATTTTCTCTATTCAATACTTCCATGATGGCATTTGATTTCTCCCCTTCATTTCTCTTCCTAAGTCAAAGTACGATCGACGTTAATGAAATTAATATTGTTTTAATCTTTGATGTCAGTGAAAAGTGCTCTTTACAGCACTCGCAATGTGCCCAGTAATGAATCCTTCTGCAATTCATATGGGGTTACATGGATTGGTAACATATCTAAATACGATTGTAGATTCTTTTTTATAAGACCCATTGCTCCAACTACTATTGGAACTGTCTGGGTATCTTTCTTCCACATTGCTCTGATTTCTGCCTACAGATCCTGATATTTTATGACTTTGTGTCTCTCTGTTCGCAAGACACTGTAGTCACTGGGTGTAGCAGTTTCAATGATCAATGCTACTTTTGGCTTCTTTTTGTTGGACCGCTACATCCGTTTTTCTAGCATCTATCTTTTGAACTGTTGGTAATGGGTGATCCCATGTGATATGAACTTCATCATTTTCTATGATGATTTCTGGATCATGTTTCCAGTGTTTTTCAGCCACTTCAATACCATAATGTTTGCACAATCCCCAGTGCAACAGTCTTGCCACATAATTATGCCTTTCAATATACAGTCCTTCTGCTATTAGTATGTCACAACCAGCAATGAGGTGTGTGACTGTCTCCATTTTGGTTTTACAAAACCTACATTTGTCTGTTTCTCCCATATGTCAATGGACTTTATAAGCCAGAGTGTACGTAGCCCACTATCTTGGGCTGCCAATATTAACCTTTCATCCCTTGGTTTGAATTTGCCTCTCCTTAACCATTCCTGCATTCGTTCCTGATCAGCATGAGGTTCTTCCAAAAATTTTTCTATACCTGCAGATATATTTATGCTTTTTCATTGCCTACCTCTACTCTTCCCTCATTAGGCCAATCATCAAGTACAATGCCCCATTTGACATGTACCTCACTAAACACCTGCAACAACTGGAGAGGCCACAAAAGTACCTCACAAAGAGGATCCTAGGCCTTAAACACTTGTCCTATATGGACAGACTCAAAAAACTCCAACTATTCTCTGTCTCATATCACCTACTTAGAGGCAATCTCTGCTTGACTTACAAAGCCATGTCTGTCCCAGCTCTGTTAGAAATGCAACACCTAAATAAATCCCAATCCCTCCGTACCACATGCACCAGAGACCTCAACCTCATTACCACAATCAACAAAACATGCTGGGGGGACAGGTTCATAACCCAGAGACTGCCCAGGCTATGAAATAGACTTCACATACATGTCAAGCAGAGCACCTCACTGGCCCTCTTCCAGAGAAATCTTGATGATTGGATGGGAAATAGAAAATTCACCCTGGGGATCACTCCAGTGACTCTTCTCAACAGAGGCACTAGGAACTAAGGTCGGGTGGCACAATACCAGGGTAATCCTACGGGCTAGGCTTGTAAAGGCTCCAGGGTCATTAGACTAGTACACACCTATGAACCTATGTGGCCTTGACTTATCAAGTAAAAATAATAAAAAACAGTCTACCTCAATGGGTCTGGGTATAGTAATAGTCAGTGTGTTTCGCCAAAGCATTTTCTTTCTTGTTTTTCTTAATGGCGTAAATATGCTCATATAATCTGTCCCGCAACCTACGGTCAGTTTTGCCCAAATAAAAAGCAGGGTAAAAGTCCCAAGTGGCTAGATAAATGATATTTTTTGATTCACAGTTAAACCTGTAGTTAATGGGAAATTTTTTGTTTTTCACCGTAAAAGAACTACCACTCTTGATGTATCTACAGAAGTTGCATGCACTACATGTGAATGTGCCTTTAATTCTAGTTAAAGTTGAATGGCTTTTCCTTTCCAAAATCGATTTTAAGTTGGCTCCTTTCCTGTAAATAAAAGTAGGGAAAGGACACAATTTATCCACTAAAGATTGACTACTCTTAATAAAGTGCCAGTTTTTAAAGAAGATAGATCTAATTAACTCAACATTCTTATTAAAAGTCATTACAAAACTAATGTTGTAGCTTTTAGTTAAGGTTGCGGAGTCTAAATTCCATAAACCCTGTGTTAGATGTTCTGAAGTGACATTGTTATTGAAAGCGTCAAATGTCAAAATGTCATTGTTGCAAACGGAATGAATGTCGTCAGGGAGTGTAGATAATATACTCTTTGAAGCTAGAAGGGGAATATACACCCTGTTTCTACATTTAAATTCTATCTCCTTAAACAAGTCATCAATAAGTGTTACTGGATAACAACGATTCATAAACATGTCCTTTAATAATTGACATTCAGTATAAAAAGTGTCATCAAGAGAACACATTCTCACAGCTCTTATAAATTGACCCTTGACAATTGACCGTTTCTGTTTATAAGGGTGGGCACTAGTAAAATGCAAAAAAGAATTGCAATAAGTGGGTTTCCTAAAGATACAGGAGTGAAGCAAGTCCCTACTGTAGTCCTTAGTTAACTTGACATTGAGGTAGTCAATAGATAACATATCAAAGTGGTGGGTAAACTTAAAAAAGGATGTTGTTGAGTTTAGATAATTTACCAAAGAAGTCGCTTCACCCTCATTACCATTGAATAAAATGAAGATGTTGTCGAGAAATCTCGTGTAGTAAACAATACCGGGCATAATCTCTGAATTATTGAAGAGGTAGACTTTCTCCCAATATGCTACAAACAGGTTAGCTACACTTGCACCGCATGGTGAGCCCATTGCGATACCCTGTTTTTGTAAATAATACTCGCCATTAAACATAAAAAAGTTTGAAGATAAAATAATGTCAAGTAATTCCTTGACAAGGTCAATTTCCGCCTTGGTAGATTTTAGTTCAATTAATAATAAAGCTATCCAACAGCTTCAGTATGTGGAACGGAAGTATATAAATCAACAACATCCACTGTCAAAAAGTTAAAATTACTTTGAAACCCCAAGTCATTGACATTTTTAAGGAAGGACCAGGAGTCCTTACAAACTTGTGGTACCAATTTTAAATATTTTTGAAGGATGTTGTCGACAAGTTTCGCACATGGGTATGTCAAAGAAGAACGTCCATCAATCAGAGGTCGCATGGGAGGGTTATCTTAACATTTGTGAATCTTAGGGATACCAAATAGTACTGGGGTCTTAGGAAACGAAATGTCAATGAAATTATATGTATTCAAGTCAATCTTAGCTCCTATAAAGAGGTCCCTGAAATAACCTCTAATACGAGTTCGAGTTGCATTCATTTCATTAAGGGAAGACCTAGCATAAGCTGGACCTTTAAGAACCAAGGACATTTTTTGGTTGTAGTCCTCGGTGTCAAAAATCACAAGGCCACCTCCCTTATCTGGCTTAATAACCCGAACAGGAGCAAGGCTCAATGTTTGTAAAGCTAGTAGCTTAAGTGATGTTAGACAATGTTTGTGACTTTTTGTGTAGCCAAGTTTGAGAAATGTGTCTAATATCCAATTCGCAAATATTCTCAAAAAGGTACAATGAAGGATGTAAAGTACTTGATGGTTTCAACATACTACTAGATACGAAAGTTTCATTACCAAAAAGTATTTTCAAGTTAAGTTTCCTTACATAACATTTCAAATCAATCAAAGTTTTTGCTAAGTTGAGGTTTTTACTTGGAACAAATGTATTTCCATTAGCCAGTAATTCAATTAAATTTGAATCAATATTTGCTGCAGAAAAATTGTAAATGTTAAAGTCACCCTTTAGGTTTGATAACAATTTCAATTTCTGGTTAAATGTTGTTGTAACCTCATCTATCTCTTTCTCCGATTGTTCCGATACCTGTTCTTCTGGTTCCGCGTATTCTGGGGGCCTGTATAGTTCTAGTTCACTGTGGCCCTTTGAAAAGTTGGGCCCGACTCTGAAAAATTCTCCCGTTGATTGTTACTAGAGTTGTTGTTATTGCACCGTAGTCTGTCACTGCATCTCAGACCTTCAGTAAAGGCCTCAGGAGTCAAAGTTATAGTATTATGACTGTCAGAAGCATTTATTGTATCAGAGTTAGGACATTCTCTTGCTGAGTTACTGTTAGGCAAGATGTTATTTGCTGTCAATACATTAGGTTTAAGTTGTATTTTATGCTTTTACATAATTGACCCGTGGTTTATGTCTACGACACACCAATTTGAGTAACCACGCCTTTTTTAGTTTAAATTTGGCGTGCTACTATGTTTCTGTTTATTCCTCTGAAGAAGTTACTGTCTGTAACAGTAACAAAAACGTATTGTGTTACATTGAATAAACTTACGTTCAGGATTTATATTGTGGCTCCCATGGTTTTTTTAGCTACATTTTTTCTACAGTTGAGTTTAAAGTACAATAACTGTAAAGCAAATCATTTCAGTGTAGTATCAGTACAGTAGTCAGCCAGGTAAGGAAAATATATCACATAAATAACCTGTACCTTATAGTGTAGTGTTGTAGAACAGCAGCTTTAAATGTTGCAACACAGAAGTAACTATTAACAAGCAGAAATGTAGCAACATTAATGACCAAAAGGGAGATAATAATTTGTTTTATATACCTAGTATCAGTAACAGGCAACACTGCAGTATTATCTTAGATATGGTCTGAATTTTCTGAAAACTGCCTTCATTGGTGGCGCATTTTTCACTGCTGTAGAGATACAGTGGAAATTATATAAGGAGGCTGCTTGATGCTTGTTTTACTTTGAAGTGAGCGGCACTCATTTTTTATGAATACTAACCCTCGAAAGCAATTGGTATTGTAAATTTATGGTAGCACTTTACATTACAAAACAGAAAAGCAAGAATACAACAGAAAAGAAAATGTGGTAAAGGAGACCATCGTGAGGATGGCAAATTCAAGACAGATGTTTAAGAGAAAGGTGGCAAAACGGCACTTACAAAAACAAAGCCAGGCTTTTTACCTGCAAAGATCGTAAAAATAAGAGCTGCAACTCCACTGTCTGCAAAACAAAAATTCTATCGGAAGAGGTGAATACCAACCGATTTCCCGAAGCTGGAACTTTAATAATATGAGGTGGACTTTATCATTACAGTTTTTGTAGCAATATTATACTGCTTAGACTCTGCTTTGCATTGGGCCTACTATATTTTGTGGCAGTTTGGCTGTTTAAACTGTCCATTGCATACTGTGTGGCATCCATACTGGAAGATTTTTCTCTACAAATGGAACTTTTTTTATTATAAAGACGTTAGGAGGAGAAGTAAAAGTCAAGCATTAACAACTCAAAGAAGGTCCTACCCTTTCGTAGTACCTGTGAGCGGTTTAGACCTTTATTCCTTTTGGAATAATTGGTCATGTATACTACTCTAAAATTTTGGAGTGGTTTATGCAAGTGAACATCAACAATTTCAGCGATTTTTGTATGAATGATATATACTTATACACAATATTGGCTTCATATAACCAATTTCATTTGTGGGCCTATGAATGGATATCAACATCCAGCTTGCCAGCGGCTATTTTGGTGTCATGTATGGAGTGATAATCAGGCTTTAGACGATTGCCGGCATAAGGAGATATACAGAGGTGATTCTATCATAATTTTGTGAATGCCTGCACATTGCCATTTTTTGTCTTTTTGTAAACAGGGACTAACACTGTTTTTTTACAAACTTTTGGACTTGGTGCTACTCAGGCTACAAAGCGACCTTATAAACTGGGACTTTATTTACCAACATTTTGAACAAAGAAATGTGATATTGCTAGCCTGTGATATTCAGTTGAGCCCCTTATTATTTTTTTGAGTAGGGAATCTCAATTTGGATTTAACAACCACTACCTCAAAACTTCACAAAACAACCTAAAAACACCATCTACCAATCCTCATTTACTACACACACCTCCCACTAATTAACACACTCCTCCCACTAATTCCTGCACACATACCATTACATCCACTCAACATGTGTGCAATCAACACCATCACCCTTGCACTACTAGCTATAACTTATCACCTCACCTCCTATCACATCACTCTTCCTACCAACATTACCATCCCATCAAAACATACATCCAACTACACCACACACACCAAACATTATAACCTACACATATCCTCAAGTAATTACCATCACAGCACAATACCTCTAGCACCCACAACACTAATCAAAACAACCATGAAATCACTTTCCACACATAAGTACATACACATTCTTGCTAAGCTATCAAAACTCCTTCACAATATCAGTCACCAACTAAGATTAGCAGGTGACATACACCCCAATCCTGGCCCAAACCCTGACACACACTCCCCTTCCTCCCCACCCCCATCTAATAACTCAACCTTACTCTCCAGACCAAAGAATAGCCAACTTTTCTTGAACTTAAACATACATAGTGTTAATAATAAAGTACATCTACTACATACTCTAATAGACACCTATTCCCCAAATCTGCTATCCCTAACTGAAACTTGGTTAAAACCTACTACTCCCGATAGTGAATTCCTTCCCCCAGGCTATAATGTAATACATAATGATAGACTTTTCAGAAAAAGGGGTGGTATAGCATTACTTTATCAAAACAACTTAAAGGTTATCATTATTGACCCTCCTATACTTCCCCTAATGTCCTCAGAATTACTACTAGCCAAACCTGAACTTATCAGAAAACAATCTATAAATATTATAACAGGGTACATACCACAGAGCAATAACATCCCCACCCTAGAAGCCCTTCTACATTGGACCAATCAAAACCTACTGTGACTTTAACATAGACTGGCATACATGCTCCAGCTCCAACCCCTCCAACTTTATAAATCTGTATAATTTCTCCCAAATCATTAACTCTAGTACAAGGCTAGGTAATAATAAAAGTAAAGAAAGCCTCCTAGACTGAACCCTAATAAACAATTCCAATACATTCTATCAAGCAGGTGTCCTACCAGACAACCTCAGTGACTACCAGCCCACCTTCCTACTAAGACTCAAATCCTACACCAACTCCGAACCACCAATTTGGACCATTAGAAACAAAAGAAACTTTGACATAAAATTCAAACTTGAACTACAATACCAAAACTGGAATATTCTAAAGACACTCCCACTAGCCGAAGCGGTTGAGCTATTTAACATTACCTTCCTATACATCTTAAACACCCATGCCCCTCCTCGCACAAGCAAACAAAAAATTAAAATAGCCTCCTGGATCACAAGTACTACTAGAACCATGATAGCCCAAAGAAATAGAGCCTGGCATCAGTGGAGAGCCAATAAAACCATAGCAAACAAACAAGAATTCCAAAAACTCAGGAATGAAGCAAAAAAAACTAATTCTACTAGACAAAAGGAACTATTTTTTCAATTTGCAAAATAGACACCAAAAGAACCCCCAAAAATTCTGGGTAGCACTAAATACATTACTCCCCCCCAGCAGACCAAGTACCCCAACACCAGCCACTGTAAATTATAGCACTGACATTCCAGAAGCCTTTAATAGATTTTTCATAGAAACCATTTCAAAATTAGTTCATCAACAACCCACAACATCTACTACTAGCAACCCCAAGCCTGCTACCAATATCAGTACCAACTTCCAATTCAAACCTATTCCCACAGATTATAGAAAAAGACTATTAAGTAAACTCAAATCAACTAGCCTAGCTGCCGACAACATTCCAGCCAAATAACTTCAAATAGCTGCTGAGATAGCATATCCAATATCAATTCTCCTGAACAGATATAACAGAAAGCAAAATTCCAACAATCTGGAAAATAGCATATGTCACCCCACTACACAAAGGTGGGACCTGTACAGACCTTACCAACTATTGCCTATTGCCATATTTTCCTCACTTGCCAAAATATTAGAAAAATGTATTTACCAGCAACTTATGCAATGCCTACTGAAAAACCACCTTCTCACTCCTACCCAACATGGGTTTAGACATGCCCATAGTACAGCTGCCATCTTCTCCCTCACCAATTTAATCAACCAGAGCTAGAATCTAGGCAAACTAACATCAGCCATAGTTTTAATCCTATTAAAAGCTTTTGACATGGTCAACCATCCCAAACTTATTGACTCCCTCACTGACCTTGGACTAGCCACAGACTCACTAGCCTGATTTCAGAATAACCTAATAGGTAGACAGCAAGCAGTTAGGTGGGATAACAAACTATCCACACTGCTCCCTATTACAACTGGAGTCCCACAAGGATCAGAATTAGACCCTCTATTTTCCATATTCATTAACGATCTCAACAAGATCACCCAAGATGAAACTGTCATACAATATGCTGACGACACAACACTAGTCTGCTCAGCCACGAACCCCCTCACACTCCTTTCAACTACCCAAGTCTTCAAAACCACCGAAGCTTGGTTTCTCAGTAAAAACTTGTTACTGAACCCCCAAAAGACCAAATTACTAATTTTCAAACCAAATAAATCCAACTTAGACACTGATTCTTTCAGTATTATGTCTAATGATTGTACCATTATCTCTTCAGACTCCCACACAAAATTACTGGGTGTTACAACTGACAACAAACTGAAATTTGACTTGCACATAAATCATACCATCAAAAACATACACAGAAAACTAGGCAGTCTGTACAAAAATAAAACATACCTAAATCAACAGACTAAAATTACTACGACTCAAAGTCTGCTACTATCCGCACTTGTATATACTGCCCCCGTCTTCACCAAACCTATCCAAGACAGAAATTACAAAGCTAGACACGTTACAATTAAATTCCAGATTTGCCACAAATGATCCCTACCGTTCACATCATTGCCCTCACTATACCAACTAAAGTGGCTTGTAATTCAAAATCTCATTAACTTCCACCAACTACTTTTTGCTAAAAAACTTCTACTATATCCAGACAAAATACTAGCACTATCTAATTTACTTAAAGTACACGGAAACCCAAGACAAAATACCAGCACTATCTAATTTACTTAAAATACACGGAAACCCAAGACAAAATACCAGCACTATCTAATTTACTTAAAATACATGAAAACCCAAGACAACTATGTTCTAGTGATGGGACCTTAATCAAGATCACCAGAACCAACACCTCAGCAGGAGACTCCCTCTTTCCTAACTACATAGGCAAAATCTGGAACTCACTGCCCCTGATATTACCTCAGCAAATTCTATCATTAAGTTTAAACAACTACTAAAGGAACACCTGTTTATCAATAGACAATGCCCATGCCTTCCCGCACATTGACCTTCTACACCTGCTTTTCCCTCAGGTCTTTCTCTATCAACCTCCGCATATTAATTTACTGTATGTACTAGTTTTCTTAATATGCAAACCTCATCTACTAGGAGTTCTACTACACTCCTGAAAGCTTTCTACTACTCACTGTACTCCCCAACTCTTTTATACACAATCATACTCAAACACAATATTGTAAATTTACACATATCTATGGCTGAATTATACATACTCTCATTAATTCAAGTAGAAATTACTGAACATACAACTAACGTGTCCTGCTACTACAATTTGCAGCTAAAATATATATTTTTTCTATATATACATCTAATATGTTATGTTTTTGTACTTAGGCTCTGTATTTGTTAAATGACTCTGTATGTGTTTGCTTGCCTTTGTACATTTACAAACTCTGGAGCTTTTCTCCCCAGGCTTCTGCTGAAAATGGACATTTATCCAGTCAGATTCTCCCAGTCAACAAATGTAAAATAAAACAAATAAATAAATAAAATATGGTCAGTACTGAACAACAGTAATAGTGCCAAATAAAAAAGCACAGTAGTGCACTATTATTTAAAATTAAAACCAGTGCAGTCAGCAAAGCAAAACTGAACAACAGCACAACACTAAGAAGGGCAGTAGTGAAATTTAAATTCTATAACACAACAGCAAGCAGGACAAAAAGTGCTAATTATATCAGTGTTTCCATAAGAAGTACAGTCTGCAAGTTAAATAAGCTAAAGAAAGAGACAATGACAGAATATTATCAATTTATGTTTCATATCAATAAAATATTACAGTACATTATTTTCTGTGTTTTCTGGTTTCCACATTCGTGATCTTTCTTACATTTTTGTGTATGCTATTTCTCAAAGTACCGAATTAAAAATAGTGCATGTTTCTCAGGATAAAAGAGGCACTGCTATGTTGTTTGTTTTTTCTTGCATGCATATTTTGTGTATTTTGCACACATACAGTGGATATAAAAAGATGCTTCAACAAAGCATTAGTTTAAGGGTGTGCACACATGCAACCAGCTTATTGTATGCTTTTTATTTTTTATATTTTCCCCTAATAGATTTGTTGGTTTTTCAATTGAATTGTACAGGTTATAGGTCACATTAAAGGTGGGAAAAGTTTTGAAATGATTTATTATGGTCTCATTTTTTATATCACAAAAACCCCAACATTTTAACAGGGTACGTAAACTTTTTATATCCACTGTACCTCTTGTTTAATAATCATATTTAATTCAGGAGCTGATATCTTTCTGACATTCACTACCTGTTGATTGAAGTCCTCAGTCTAGTGGAATGTGCAAAAAGTTGGATGTTGTTGTTGTGTCTTTCGGCTTTTCCCGGTTAGGGGTCGCCACAGCAGAACTCCGGTCTGCTAATGATTGGCGGTAGATTTTTACATGCCGAGTTGCCAACCCTGACGCACAACCTTCAATGAAGGTACGCCCATTCACGCATGTCTCCACACAGAAGACGCTTTAGCTGAGAATCGAACAGGACAACGTCTTACTGTGAGGTGACAATGTTACCGCAGCACCACCACCGCAGTTACACAATGTGCTAAAAGTTGGTAATAGGACAAATTCCAAAGCAGCATGACCAGAAGCCTTTCTGGCAGACCATTAGGCCAGAGGCTGATCAAGATCTTTATAGATGTGGCGAGTTTAAATCCTGGGTCCTCAGATGAAAGATCTAATTTCAAGATCTCCTTGTATTTTTCCTTTCGGCCTCACTTCCCATTCTTTTGCTTTTTGAGGTGGATGTTCACAACATCATCTTTGTTCTGCAGACATCATTGGTCTAAGCAAAATGTCCACAAGCATCCTCTTGACCAGGTAAGCCTGAAAGTCTAAGTACCTTGCCTTGAGTGTTTGTCACCTGAATCCCTTGCAAATTCAACATTTACTAACATTGTCCTCTAGACCAAGATCAAATAAATTGACTTATAATTAAAATGCATTTGCATTATTTGATGTCTGGAACTACAGCTATTACTTTTCACAGGAGTGGACATACCCTACACCTTTGTGCTAGGCATTCACTACTCTAATCTCCAAAATACAACCAGAGTTCTAATAAAGCACAACATATTTATAGATATTAGAGGAATGGCATCTGTCCTTTTCTTTGGTTGTAGCTCTGGACTGACAGACTTGCAAATGCAATTTCTCCTGGCATTCACAAAAGTGGCAAGAAATATATGAAAACAGTATGAGCAAATTCTATCAGGTATATGGATATGTCTGAGGCAAGATGACCTCAACTCAACTGTGGAAGAAGGGTGGTCAGACTACGTGTAAGTAATGCCAGTGACAATGATGAGTGTAACAGTGATTCATGTAAACAACACATGCTACTGCTGAAAACTCAGGCTGCGTCATTTTTTTGTTACATCTATTTCTTTTTTTACTACTCAGATCCTATGCTGGAGCATGCTTGATTTTTTTCTTTATTATCCATTGAATTCGTTGAAGAAACACACAACAAATTAAACATCTCCCAGCTGCAAATATGAAACAGAAGGTAGAGTGGTGATTAAAAACTGAAACATTTTAGAACAAATGGGTTTCTAAAACAGGAATCACAGCTGGCCATTTGCATTTCGTAAGAAGTTGAAGAAATATGTGATATTAGGTACAGATGGTATCAAAAATGAAATAGTTTTATTCTGAAAATAAAGCAGGCAAAACAATATTGCAGATGTTAACTAAATTAAACACAGACAGTAATGTGGGTATACAGTATGCTGCTTGAAAACAGAGACAAAGAAGGATATTTTTTAAGAAAAATTGAGAAAGTAGGTAAATTAGACAATAACTATGCACTTAATGGTTTAAATAGTCAACAAAATGTAGATCAGAGAGATGCATGTGGTCTAACTCCAATAAAATTTGTATGAATGATGAATAACAGAACTCAAGAGACTAAAACTATTACTTCATTCACATACAGAACGTGTGGAACTTGGCATTTTGCACTTTATTCAAGAAGGGTTTAGGAGTGAACTACACTGCGATGTGAAACCCTTTATTCATTCAGAATGCAAATGTAAGGGCTACTCTTAATACTTGTTTTAGAGTCACATTAAAGTGACATTAAGTCTAAGTCAGAAATCGGCCTATACTGTAGAAACCTACTGAGTTACACTTAATATTTTATTTCACCTTTAGGTTTGTGTATTAAAATGTCTGACATGACAGATAATGCCTGAGCTGTTGTATCGTAGCTCTACTTATGTGTTATGAATGTACTTGTATGTGCATCCATGTGTTATGAATGCACTTAGATGGACACTCCTTGTGTTATGAATGTACAGTATTTGTATGTGTACTTCTCATACTATCTGTGGCTTTCATGTTTATGTGTAAGAAATACTTTATTTAAACATATCATGTGTAAGCAAGCATACAAATGTGTACAATGGAATTTGATTCATATGCTTGGCATGCAGAGTTTTTATATCTGTGTTCATCACCTCTGTAATCAGAATGGTTGAATAATATAAACAATATCATTAATTCAATTGTTGAATTTCTTAGTAATATTGATAACAGAATTAGATATTTTCAATTAAAAATCATGTTTGATTTGATTTTTTTGTACAGCCCCACAAACAGAACATGTTCAGCTGCTATCACCACTGCTACTTATTTCATTTTATGAGTACATCATAACAGAAAGATTTACTTGATGTCAGTGGGAATAAAACGATTTCTAAATTTTAATTTCACTGACACTGTGGAACAAATAAAGTTCACTTTTACATTTCATTGTTATGACCCCAAATTTCATTTGGTGTTAACATTTGTGATTCATCAGAGAAGAAATCATTATGTTACAATTATTTAGATTATGTCATTTGCAGGTCTAGAAGGTGAAAACGTCTGTAGCAGATGTTATTCTATAAATAGCCCAACACCATTTTCCTTCACTGCCGAAATCATTATGTGCTACAGATGGGAGCACTGGTATGCCATCTTTTAATTGGATTGATGGGATTGCATATAAATCCACCATATAATTTTTTGTGAGGTAACAGTTGCAGGAAAGTTACAAGTTATATATTGCTGTAGTATTGGCAGAAAGCACTGTTTATCATGAATTATAGAATTTCCTGGTACCTTTTCCAGGACAAATCTGCATTGTGCTTTCTTCTTTACTGTTTATGTCAAGTATGAATATAGTGACTTTTCCCCTTCAGACATGAAAACAATAGTTCCCCATTATATGAAACCATTGTCTTGTAATTGAAAATGGAAGATAATTTGTCACGTAGTACTCAAGGGTTTGACTTATTGCAATAGTTTTACATTTTCCGTGTGTATGTGTGTGTGTGTGTTTGCTGAAGAGAGTATCACAAGTTCAAAATGTATCACAATGCCATTTTACTGCTTGCATAACTGTATATGCTATATAGTTAAATACATAGTAGAAGGCATATTCTCTTTTGAAATCATGTTTGCACTGTTTAATATAAGCTACGTCAAAAACATAGAGAATGTAGAAAAAATAAAATATTAAAATGTATCTTCTGCTGCAGCAGTATACTACAGAAATCATGACAGTGGCTTGGTCAACCCTTCTTTTTCATTGCATAAGTGCACATAATCCATCTATTCTTATAGCTTTCAGTGACTGTGAAGCTGGTTAGTGATCTGAGCAGCAATTCATCCTTCTTAGGTGTTTCCAGTTTTCATTTGAATTCCTTCCTCTTAGGCCTCAAAGTCCAGCATTTATGATGCTGCTTATTTTAATCAAGAATATACACTGCACATTGTTAATATCAAATTGTATTTAAGCATTTTAGTTATGTCTACTCATTTCTGATCTTAATTTTTGTTTAACTGAGTAAGTTAATATACATTTAAAGGTTCCCTTCTCACTACACACTATGACATTATCTAATAAGAATAAAGTAATGCAACATGATGTGTACTATCCATAACAGCTTTGTACAAATGGTACCTTCAATAGCTCACAGTATTTAATATTGTATTGATGTATTAGGTGATGAAGTTACTCCATGATGACTGCAGAAAAAAATGTATTTAAGGGTAGATTACTGATGTTAGCATATTTGAAGTATAGTGGTACTGTATTCTTTCTAGTTAGTGTTTACACAGGATAACTACCAAAAATATCAGTAGATGGGAACAGTTAATTTGGTGTTGAACCACATCATTATAACTGAATTGTCCATGGCAAAGATAAGATGGCTGCCTAGTTTTTCGCAAGGTGCATGAGTTTTTGAGTTTGCTATGTTAATTTGGTGGTATAGAGGCACTTTCCCTGTAAACAAAGAAAGAAGGATAACAATCTCAGAAAACACACTTAGAAAAAAAAAATTCAGAACTGTTGTGTATAGGTATGGTCATGGACAGGCTCCCAGGAATCTGTCCATTACTACTTACACTTTTTCTTACAGTTTCTTAAGTTAGAGGTTCCAAACCAATGTAAGAACTAATGTCAAAATTCATATTGTTCCACTAACTAAAATCTAGACATTATTTCCAGGAAGAAATGGAAACAGATGATCCGCTGTGGTGACCCCGAATGGGAACAGCCGAAAGAAGATGATGATTTCCTGAAGCTTTCATTAATGACCAAAGCCTTTTGAAACAATCAAATAACATGGAACCTAATAGTTGTTGTTTGTCTTTCAGCTTTTCCAGGTTAGGGGCCCCAACAGCAGAACTCCGGACTGCTAATGATTGGCAGTTAGTTTTTATGGTGTCAAGTTGCCAGCCCGACGCCCAACCTTCAACAAAGGCACGCCCATTCAACGCATGTCTTTCGAACGTCCACTCAACCACGGGGAGAACATGCAGACTCCAGATAGAAGGCACTCCCAACACAAGCTGAGAACTGAATGGGAGAACCTCTTGCTGTGAGGCAACAACGTTACCGCTGCACCACCATGGAAGCCCAACATGGAACCTAATAGTATAAATTCAAATAAGCTTTATAAGGGGCAAGACCATGTGCACCCCAGTATTACCTGATCTTTTGTATATTAACTCCACAATACTGGGGAAGAAACCCCACATCATCACACAGTAGTGTTATACAACCAATATGTTTACCAGTTATGGTCAGGTAGATGACTATCATTAACTAGTTCACAGGGAAGCCTAGCATTCTCAATTCGTATATATTTTTCTCTTAGTGTGACTGTTAGTGCATTTGTAAACTTATTTATGCTAACAAATGAGGTTTGGTAACAAACCAATTTGTCCAGGGACATCTTCAGGTAGAGGTTTAGATAGAAGTAGTAATAGGTTTTACGAGGGTAAGGGAAGAAGCTTGCTGGGGTGGGGGGGTTAAATAGGAAAGAAGAATGACTGGGAGGAAATGAGGTAAGGGTAGGGAGGGGCTTAATAAGTTTTGTGAGAGCATAACTGGGTAAGGAGTCACATTTTGACGTGAACTTGCTAGTGCAAGCTTACGTCCAAGATGAACTTTAGGTAGTCCTTTGAGCTAGGCCTTAGATTAATGTTTGTTGTGCATGGAAAGATAGGTACTGCATTTTTTCTTTCTTTCTTTCTTTCTTTCTTTCTTTCTTTCTTTCTTTCTTTCTTTCTTTCTTTCTTTCTTCTCCTCTCTTTCCTCTCTCCTGGCTTCTTTGTTGATGATTAAAGGGGGTGGTGTGTGGAGGCGAGGTCGAGTATTTTGGGTGGAGGAGTAGAAACTGAGTACTTTCTTCGGTCGGAGCTCCATATTTAGGACAATAATAATCTTAGTGTAATGCAAAGAAAAAAATGGCAGCAGTAGAGACAAGGTGACTTGTTGAGGTAATTAAGGAAGGAGAGTGGCTTGAATGTATGGAGTCATGACAGAGAGTAACAGTTTTAATAGGGATCTGGTGGAATGGTGTCAGTTCTTTGGTTCCTGCACAGGGGAACAGCTTGTCACATTGTATTTGTAGGTGATTTAGAGGGCTGTCTTCATGGTAGCATTGGGGTTTTCTCCAGAAGTTAGACTGTGGAGAGTGGGGGTCATTGCAGCTGTGTGTGCCTTTTCCCAGGCTGCGAGTTTTCTCGTTAATGTGTGCCGCTGACGCATGCATGCTGCAGCAATAACCTTTGTGTGTGATTTAGCTTGCATGCCTCTCACCTGTGAGGATTTTACAGAATATCTGCAGTTCGGCCTCATGGTTGTCTGTTTTCATAAAATAGTGGTCTATCAGCTAAATTACTAGCAAATAGTCCAGACAGCAGTTCAGCAATTATGATGGTTCAGACTATAGACTAGTCCAGAGATTCATGTCAAGGCTGGCTGGTGGGGGTTGGCTGCTTTTGGTCAAATTGATGATTTGCCAGTCTTCTTGCAAATTTGTGCAATTAATGCATATTTTGAATAATGTGCTGGTGATTGGTAGGTGGAGGGAGTTTAGAGGAGGTGCTTGTAACATACCTGGGTACAGATTTTCATAGGATGTCCAGATTTTATAGTTAGATGGTTTGGGCAACTGGATTAGGGAAATGGATGCCCATTCGCTACACGTCTTCTACCTTTGAAGTCTGACATTTGCTATATGCTAGTCACCTCACTGGTTGTGGGGTATTCATAGAATATCCAGATTTGGCTTCATTTTGGTCTGTTTCTCATTACATTGTGGTTCTTATGTGAATTATCAGCAAAGCATTAAGTCTGAAGTTAGTAATGTTGTCATTGATTTCTAGTTTTGGCCAGATGCTTTGTTCTAGGAAGGAGTTATGACTGGCTTGCACTTTTGCTACTGTTTGCAGGACATGGACATTTGCTTTTGCTCAGACGTGGTAGAATGGGCAGATTTTTTCCTCTCATATTTGGGTCATTTCCTTAAATTGGGAGGGTTCTCAAACTGAGTCCCCAGATTTGACAGTAAATTTACTGTAGATGCTAAAGGGGGGCATAGTGATAATGTGTTTAGGTTTCTGTGTGTGTTTGTCTCTTGTGGCACTGAGTGGTTGAGTGAAGATGGTTGTTTTATGTGGCGGCAGATGTTGTCAATATGTGCACGCTTATCACCTAAGACTGTATAAGTTTGATAATGTTATGGGAGGTTATGTATGTTAAAGACTCCTTTTTTGTGACAGATGCTGTAGGAGGTTCTGTAATTAGCTGTATTGGCACAAGTATGGACTGGTTTAATTTTCTTTACCCTGATTATTGGCTAATAACTTTATCGAGGAAGCTTAAAGGATGGTTAAAATGTGATACTTCTATTTATAGAATAGGCCTTTTAATGGAATGATTCTATTTTATTTACCATTGATATCGGTTCTATAATTAACGTGAGATGTGTGACGAAACTTTATGTGGAACATGTCGCATTCTAGGGCTGTGAACACATTTTATGTTGTTGATGAATGAGATAACCCCTTGGTGGTGCCTAATGTCATTAAGAAGTTCTGGCTTATGTGTGTGCAGAGGATTTACAGTATTTTTATATTTTGCAGATCACAATGAGGTCACAGATGGGGAAGTGCAAAGAAGGCATCAGTTGGTGGCCTGAAGGAAGTCTATTTGAAATGTGATGGATTTCATGGGGTGGATGTTCCTCCCACAGGAATGGTGCACAGTGAGCTCACAGGTAATCCTGCTTCACTCATTAAGGCACATCAGAGTATGAATTGGGAGGGGTTGGCATTTGGAAAATGGAGGTTCACTGGGTTGCAATTTGGGGAGGTTATTGGCATTATGGAAGACTGAATTCATTGAGAGAGTGGTGCACTGGTCATCGAATGTTATGTGGTTATCAAATGTTTGCTTTATATTATATGGTGGGTATGGGGGTTGAATTCCTGTTAAACTGATTTATTGGAGAGGTGATATCATTTGGTTTATTATTACATCCTTTGGGTGGTTAAAGGATGCTGCAGTTAGACAGGGTGGCATGTAGTTGGGCTTGCTTGTTTTTGGAAGGCGTTGGGCTTTTTAGTGTTTTGGTAATATATTTAGCAGGTAATGACCTGGGATTAATTATGAAGTCACTCCTGGTAGTTAGGATAAGTGAGAATATGTTTGATTTGCAGAGGTTTTATGAGGGTATGGGTATTACTTTGGCTTTGGAGAGGGATCATTGGTTTAATTTCAGCTGATTAGGCAACTGGTTGCTTTATATGATAGGGTTTTGGAATACTTATGACAGGGATCCAGTTTTGTTCTCAGAGAGTGGAGTACACCAAATGATGTTTGGTTTCTACCTTTTTAACCTAGTTTGTTTTGTTTTGGAAAGTTGTTGGGAGTGGGAAAAGCCTGGTCAGGCTGGTGGATTGAGAAGAGGGGCAGGCTTGTCCCTCTTCTGTTCCCCCTCTGTTGTTGGAGGTTCATGTCAAAGAGTTGGGAAATGCAAGTGAGCAGTTGGATGTTGCTTGACAAGTAAAAGTAAGCAAGCAGAGGTGAGGATAATGCTTATTCAGTTGGATGCTTATTTCAATGAGTTGGGAAATGCATGGGAGCAGCTGGATGCTGCTTGATAAGTAAAAGTAAGAGAGTGGAGATAAGGATGCTGCTTACTTGTTTGGGGTGAGGGGGTCATGCTGCCCTAAGTTAACAGTTATATGGATTTTTATGCTGTGATTAATAAATGAAAAATAAAGTTATGTTTATGGAAGTTTAATAAGGGTCATCAAATGTCATTTGGTGTAATGTGTGTTTATTAAAGTGGACCGGGACAAAAAGACTTAATTCCAAAACTAGGCAATCACAGGTGGCTGAACCAACAAAAGGATCCTTCTTTTTATTTCTCTCTCTTTCATTGTTTATCTGTCTGTCAACTTATATACCTTTCTATGTATCTACCTATCTATCATTTATCATTTTGTATATCTGTTTGTCTGTCTACCTTCATATCTATATATCAATCAGTCTTGTCTGTTAGTCTATCTAGCCAACAACCTAAAGTTAAATCTGAATCTGTACAGGTGGAAAGTTGATTAGAAGGAAAGCTAGCTCCCTATATGAGAGACAGAAGCTTCAGGAAGGCATTAGTCCTAACATAGCTGATTAAAGGTAAGGAAAGTCAGAAACTACTCTGCATCCTTAAAGGGAACTGATAATCATGTGGTTTTCACTGTCCCATACCAATGAGCAGCTCTTGGCAAAGACAGTTTGAACCAGGAATCCAGTATGGATTTTTTGCTGGCAGGTCAGGTAGCACTAATTTAGTATCTATTTTGCTGTTCTTTAGGGAAGGCATTGGATGATGTGTGTGTGTGTATATATATATATATATATATATATATATATATATATATATATATATTTATATATATATATATATATATATATATGTGTGTGTGTGTGTGTGTGTGTGTTTCTGTATGTATGTCTAAGGCTTTTGATAATATGCCATACCAAAGGGTCATCTCACTTTTACAGGACTATTGTATTAATAATTATGTGAGCAGGTGGCTACAAAACTGGTTAGTGAAATAGAAGTGTAGGGTTAAGCTTGGCTATTCTTTATTAGTTCAGGTGTCCACTACAGGTCAGTGTTAGGTCCTATTGTTTTTGGCATTTTTATGACTAGTTTTCCTAATGATGGTAAGATCTGGCTCAGCAAATATTGCCAAGACTGGCTCTACAATTTCAGGTATATCAGATTAGTTTTGTGTTCAAACTAATTGTGCAATTGATATTCTTTGGCAAGGAATATTGATAGTAAGCTCAGTATAAATATTTATTATTTATTCATTGGCATTTGACTACTGGGATAGTCCACTGGGCCATAAGACCACTTAGAGCACTTAAGATCAGTGGAGGCCCGGGGAGAAAAGCACCAAGTACAGGTGATAATCTTGAATAATGAAAATGAATTGTAGAGGCAAGTAAGACCTGTGGTATGTGTGTTAGTCTGGGGAATCATTACTGCTATGCCTTAAATAACCAAAGTATTAAGGAGGTGAAAGTTAATAGAGAGTTACGCATCATATTTGAGATCCTCAGTTTTGAATGTCATCTGATGAAGGTTTTAAGAAGGTGCTGTTATGAAATGAGAATTTATGTAGGATTCTCATTAGCAGGGACAAGCTGGTTTTATTTCCTCTTTGTAAAACCTTACTCAGGTGATTAATTGAGCACTGTAGTTCTATGTGTATGTATACTAGTGTTCAGTTATGTAGACTGGAAAGAATACAAAAGGAATTTAGTAGGAAGTTATCTGATATGAGGGACTCGAGTAGATGTCATTATCATTATATACAGCTGAATTCAGGTTAGTCAGCGGTGATTTGATAAATATTTTTAAATGTGTAATTCTAGATAAAGTGTTGGTATTCACAGAGAGAAATATATCTTAAATACATGGAACAGTGTCATAGCTTAACAAGCCTGGTCTGCAAGTCTATGGAACGTATCATCATGGAACTTATAAACAATGACATTGGTAATCTCCAAACTTTGGACCCTACCCAGTTCGGGTTTGTAAAAGGCAATCATGTCTCCTAAACCTGACAGACTTCTTTGAAGCGGTCATCAAAGCCGTAGACGAGGGTAAGGTGATTCACACAGCCTATCTAGATCTCACCAAGGCTTTTGACACCATGCCCCACTCTGGAATTATAAATAAACTCACTAAACTAGGTATAAATCCCTATGTCACAAGATGGGTTGTCAACTGGCTCACTGACAGAACCCACACTGTGAAAGTAGCAGACTCCAAATCCAATTTCAGACCAGTGACAAGTGGAGTACCACAGGGTTCAGTCCTGGGTCCTCTCCTGTTTCATATCTACTTCTCTGAACTACAGGCTAACCGAGAAGGTCTTTGGCTAATGAAGTTCGCAGATGACTGCAAACTAGGAGCAATAATCAAAACTCCTAACGATGTGGACACCCTACAAAAGGGCCTCACTGAGACAGATGCCTGGTGTAAAAGCCATGGCCTCAAGCTCAATGTCAAAAAGTGCATTGTCATCCCTTTTGGTTAAAACTCTGTACCCATGAACTACCACATAGGCGTTAGCCTAGTTAACACCGAAAGTGTGATAAGAGACCTTGGGACACAGGTGGACAGTAGTCTCTCCTTTGATAATCACATTGCCACAGTAGTCAGGAAATCCTATCTGGCACACCTTATCACAAAAGGCTTCTAATCCAGGAAAAAAGAGGTAATTGTTCCCCTCTACTCATCACTCATTAGACCCATTATAGAGTGCAATGTCCCTTTTGGTATGTACCTCACAAGACATCTACAACAACTGGAAAGGCTGCAGAAATACCTCACAAAGAGGATTACCAGCTTCAAACAGATGTCCTACACAGACAGTCTCAAAAAACTCCAGCTTTACTCTGTTGCATATCACCTACTCAGAGGCAATCTCTGCCTAACATACAGAGCTATGTCAAACCCAGAACTGTTGGACATGCTCCACTTAAAGAAATCACAATCCCTCCGAGCTACAAGCTCTAGGGATCTAAACCTTGTCACCACAATAAACAGAACATGTTGGAGGGATAGAGTCTGGTCCCAGAGACTTCCCATATTCTGGAACAAACTACATATCTATATCAAACAAAGCTCCTAATTATCACTCTTCAAGAAAAATCTTGATGATTGGATGGGAGATAGGAAATTCACCCCAGGGATCACTTCTGTGGCTCTGCTCGACAGGGGCACAGGAAAATAATTTTTTTGGGGTGGTGAAAGCCAGGATTATATAGACCCTAGTGCCAATAGCCTAGTACCTACCTATGAACCTATGATGTAAGACTGATAGATCTTCTCTGTGTATAATTCATTGTACACTGGAGCTTGTCACTTGTTAGACATGCAATATCCTGCTGTGTCTTCACCCAGCAGTGCTTGACAGCCAGGAAGGTGGCTATATCAGCAGAGAATAACACATTACAAGTTTTGACAATCAGGAGATACTATATAGGCTTAGAGTAGACAAGGACCTTATATGGATTTTAGTGTATATGCATAACCCCCATAGGGATGCTGGAGGAATATATGGACTTCTTGTCCCTGTGGATACAAAGTATGTATAGCCTTCACTGTACTCTTGGCACATGTGGATCAGTACATCTATTTGCTGATGTCACCTCAGGACTGAGACAAGAATATGCATGCCTTTAGGAGCAAATTACATAGGAAACATGGAAAATGTGGGATCAATACATACAGAAGAGGAACAAGGTTTAAAAGAAGGCAAGATTTGAACGAGCTATGTAATGGTTAACTGACAATGATTGGATATATTAAAATTGATGTATAATGTTTGCAGCTGCAGTTGTGTTGGCACGGTTTGCAAAGTATAATATTTGCAACTGAGATTGTGTCGTTATGGTTTATTTTCATTTATATAAATGTAAGATTGCCTATATCATATATTAACATTTAATAAAGATTTTTTTTTGTTAAATAAAGACTGCATGCCTTTCATGTGGTGTCATGTTTCCCTGAGATATTCGATACAATAGGTTGCACTCATGTTGCAATTAGAGTCCCCTTCTGCTCCACAGGATAAGTAGTACAGTAATAGAAAGGGCAACCATTCCATCAATTCCCAGCTAATATGTGATGTATGTGGGTGCATCACTGATGTTTCTACCCAGCATCCTGGCAGTGTTCTGAATTCCCATATCTGGCACACTGTTAGAATGCCCAGTGCTCATGTTGTTGGTAAGTGAAAAATGTTTTTTTTTTCTTTTTTTCTATTGTATTTAAGTAATTATTCATGGAAAAATGCATTGCTGAATACTAAAACACTTTTTCTTTGTTTTACCCCCTCTATCTATTTTTTTTCTTGTTAGATATCTACTGGAGCTATGGATCATGACACCGGTGAGGAATCCAAGAGTAGCTGCACAACATATGTTTAATTCAGATTTGTTCATCACCAGTATTATCATCATTGGTCTTCTGAAGAGTCATTTTAGGTGACTAGATGAGCTTGGAGGTGTACTTTAGTATGAATCAGCTACTGTGTGCAGGATATTTAGAGCATGTTGCAGTTTGAACAATGTGACAAGGCACTTGTCTTGGGAGTGAAGTGACCCATGCTGTCACTGTAGCTCCCAGATCCAATCTCACAGTGACTAATGATAACCAGCAGGCATCAGTAGTTAGGGACTCAGTGCAGCAGGCTTGTGACAGCATATGGCTGCACAGGTAAAGAAGTGGCATCTAATCCAGAGCAATGTACCATGACATTCAGGTTAGTGTTTCCTTTCTTGTACAAAACACATAAAGCATAACAGACGTATGTAGTTATATCTGTGATCTGTACTGTTAGGTGCATGGACTTCTGTCACTATTCACCTGTCTTTTCTTTAAATATGTATTTATTTATTTACTATTTCAGAACAGTTACTCATATTACTGTTTATAAGATCATGCCTGAGTGCTCACTGACTCCTGTCTAGTGAAGTTGTAGGGCATTATATAAGTAATAATCACATTTTTAACTGTTTTGCAGAATGAATTCTAGTGACATGGTTTACCTACGTATGCATGCACTGAATGTCCTCAACTGGTTGAATTAACAAAAATTGTTAATTCAGTATTTAAGAGTTCATACCATGCAGTTGAATAAAAACACGTCATATTATTTTTTTTATATTATGCAATGTTTTCTCAGTTTGAATTATGCTGTCTGTTGAAGTACTGCACATCAGATTATTTTATTTTGTCATATACAATAATTTGTTATTGACTGCGTAAAAATGATTTAAAAACATTATGATGCAATATTCCAAAGGTAGCTAAGGCAATGCACAGCAGCAGCAATTGTAAGTAATATAAAATGATAATTTTATAATGAGTTTTATCCACCACATAAATTAAATGTTACTTTATTCATTTAAACAAAATTTAGGTGACAAATGTCACAGTAATAACAGTATGCATTAATCCAGAAATAAAAAAAAATGCATTGCCACATAATTTAATTTAGTAATGCATTACCTTAAGTAGTAGTCAAACTGCACATATAAAGTTTTTGTAAAGAATGGATTTTGTTTGTGTAGGCCAGACAAATATTTAGTAGAGTAATTGTGTAAGAGTCTTTCTTCTGCAATACTAACTGCTCGCAGAAGATGGATGAATTCTGTCAGCACACACTCTCTAGTCAGGATAGAGGTTGGGGGATGGGGGTGGCAGTTGCAGTGTCAAGTGAATCAGCAACACATATGTTAGTGAGAAATGACCAGTTGTATTACTTATGTATATATTTTAAACTTCTACTTAATATGCTTAGAATTATTAGGCAGAAGGTACACATTTTGTATGGCTACGGAACTGAAAACTTCCTTGAATTGCTACATTTTTGATGTGCCTCCACCTGCCTAAACACAATTCACAGACTTTTACATACATTTATATACATAAAAAATAGTTGTAAGTGTACTCATGAAGATGTATAACTCATCTGCACATATGTATATACAGATAGATATCTGCAGGCATAGATATATTATTTTACATGTATTACATTTTTATAATGACATCGATGGTATCACATAAACATTACATGTATTTGTATACATATGTAGTTCTGTGTACAGATATGTTTATGCTTTCTTTCCCGTTATTATCATAGCATTGTAGATACATATTTGCATTACACATATATTTTCTTGCAAATACCTTCACTTATATGACTTTCTCGTACTTTATTTTTTAAACTTATATTTTAACATGACCAAAAACATGAAAAAAAGTTATACTTCTATGGAACTCTGGCTTTCTCGCTGCTACCTGCCTATGCTCCTGTAAGTCATCATCCCTATAGCGGCACTGCTGATCGGAGTGGGTGATCCCTGTCAGGTATGACAGGTGCTCACCCAGATCATGCCAGATATGAATTTTCTTCCACTCACTCACCATTATGCATGCCTGGATCCTGAATGTCATTTATACATGTCTCATGCAATATAGCAGAAGCATTTTTTATTTATTTTTTTGGGAAGGTGGATCTTTTAGCAGAAATAAAATTTATTGTGCGTGTATCAACATTTCAAAAATATTGAGTGCTCTGAGGTGATAAGATGTGCTGAATGATGTTAGGTGGGCAGGGATTTTACTTCATGATTGTGCAGACTCACATTCTTATGACTTCTAAACATGCTGAGCTTTGAGCCTAAGGCAATCTACACATTCCTGCAGTTTGCTGAGTGCTGCTGTAGACTCTTCTGGCCTCTTCTGCTTTCTGTAGCATGTTCACATGAACCTGAAGCAGTCTTCAAGAGCAGCAGAGAACTTACATGCATAAGTGGCCATACACATTTGAGTATTACTGTGATTCATAGAAACAAAGTGAAAAATGCAGAAGCTGCATACAAAATATATCAAATGGACCTGAATTTACATGAAATATTTTACCACCACCATATTAACATGCAATTACTTCAGTTAAGCAGCAAATTACTTAGGAAACTGCTGACTTTTTAATTTAAGTAAAACAAGAGAAATTTTGTAAATTAATATGCAACACTTCAAAATGATGTATAATCAGAGAGTTCACTTCAAGAAATGTTTGTTTTTTGAACATATATTATAATGGTTTTAGTGAATACTGTAAAGCTATCATTTGTAAGTGCAAACTCATTACAACAGCAGTGAAAATGGCATGTGATTACAAAGAAGATCACACAAAGAACATCATTTACTTTGGTGTCATGTAATGAATGTGCATATTTGGTACAAATGCAATATTTTAATTGTGAATTACAGAAGTGGTAAGAATGTGTTGCTAGCTGAACAATTTGTCTTTATTTGCAGACTTCTGAGTGTCATTGGAGAATGAAAAATGACAGTATTATGAATTCAAAACATATAGCAGAGGCCAAGATAAGAAGAAATATGTTGACAAACTGTTTGCTTTACTTTTATTTTTTAATTTCTCCAAGTCTTTTGGGTTTCTAATACCATGACGGGAATGGACCCCATTCCTAAGTCAAAGTACGATTCAAGTTCATGAAATTAGTATTGTTTTGGTCTTTGATGTCAGCCAGAAATGCTCTTCGCAGCACCCAAAATGTAGCCAGTAATGATTCCTTCTGCAATTCGCATGGAGTTACATGTATTGGTAACATATCCAAGTATGATTGTAAATTCTTTTTCTATAAGACCTGTTGCCCCTATTATTAATGGAACTGTCTGGGTATCCTTGTTCCACATTGCCCTCATTTCCACCTGCAAATTCTGACATTTTATGACTTTGTCTCTCTCTGTATGTAAGACAATGTAGTCACTGGGTGTAGCAATTTCAATGATTAATGCTACTTTTGTCTGCTTTTCATGGACTAATATATTTGGTTTTCTCTCATCTATTTTTGAACTGTGGGTAATGATGATCCCGTGTAATTCCAAAAGAATAGTACCTCAGGCAGAGAAAATGAAACAAAGTATTCTTAGTAAAAAAGTTTAATATGTAAACAAATCACAAAATAAAAAACAATCACAAAATAAAAAACAAACACATTTACACCATCAATGTTTTTGTCTCATATGTAAAGACTTCATCAGATGACAAATCATTTCCTGTTTACCATTTTTATAACCTCAAATGTTGAAAAGGACCAATCATAATATTTTAAATCACAATTAAATACTAAACTAATTATAATAAAAATTCATTTTACCCTGTCTACCAACTAAATTAAATAAATTACCTTTATAATTGTTAAAAACTTCACATTTAAATACATCATTTTTAAAATACAAGAATATAGAAACATTGCCTTTTAAAACATAAGTCTTTAAAAGCAAAATTCATCAACAGAAGTTTCATACTGAGGACATGAATTTTCAGTTGAAACTTATGCTAAAACACCCTCTAGTCATCTTCATGGGGAATAACTTATCTCAAAACATTTCATAACTTAGCTGATCTCATCTTTAATAGTGGAGCTATACAGATGTTGAATTTAAACCAAGGGTGTTTGCTGCTTCCAAGGTGATTTGCCACCATAATTCTCTATATTCTATTTTTTCCTCCCATAATCCACTCCTGGTTTCCTTTTTTACTTGGTCCACAACAAAAAAGTGTAATCTGCTTTTGCATACTTTTGTATGCTTATATAAGGTATCTGTCTCCTTTTTATTCAAAATGTCGTATTTATGTTCATAGATCCTTCTCCTTAACCTACATTTGGTTTTCCAAATGTAGAAGGATCTACATTCTACACAAATTGCAAGATACGCTATCCCCATGGACTCACAATTATAGTGGTCTGCCCCTGTGATCCATCTATTTCTGATCTCAATAAAAACTTTATCTACATTTGCTATATTTTGTGGCTCCTGCTTCCAGTGTTTTTCACCTACTTCTGTATTATAATGTTTCCACAATCCGCAATGCAATAGTCTTGCAACATTATTATGCCTTTCAGTATATGGTCCTTCTGTCATTAGGATATCACAACCAGCAACAAGATGTGCAAATGTTTCCAATTCTGTTTTACAAACCTATATTTCACTGTTTCTTCCACATGTCCAATGGACTTTGTAAACCATCGTGTACATAGTCCACTATCTTTGGCTGCCAATATTAAGCTTTCACCTTTTGGTTTAAATTCACCTCTCCTTAACCATTCCTGCATTTGATTCTGATCAACATGTGGTTGTTTCAGGAGTTTTCTATATTTGCAACTATATTTATGCATTTTCCACATTTCTCGCCTTCTCATCTGATCCTTCACCTTTTATTCTTTCTTTTGTTTATTGGTACATTCATTTGCTGCCTGATTTTTATCTACTTTTGGTTTGATTTTCATTCCTGCTTAATGCCGATATGCATCTGCTAAACTAAGCAAGGAAGTCATCTTAGACTTACTTTCCTGTTTCAAAACTTTCACAACCTTTGGGTCTTGTGAGGTCAGCAGATATGTATGCAGTCCTATGATTGCAACTCTATACATATAATCAATTTCAAAGAGGCCCATACCTCCTTTAGAACGGAGAATATTTAGTCTTGGTATGCACTGAATTTTATAAATCATTTGATTAGCCTGAAGCATCCTTCTTGTTTTCCTGTCCAACCTAACACCTTTTGGGGCCAGTCAGTCACTCCAAAAATGTTTAGGTAGAATAGGAAGAGCAAACTGGTTTATAGCTTGGACTTTGTTGCTGATATCAGTGTTGTTTTCAGTATTAATTTAAGTTTTCTAAAACATTCCTTACTAAGTTTTATTCAAATTTGTTCATGTTTTATTGTTGATCCTTCATCAATTCCCAAATATTTATACACACCTTCTTGCTCAAGTATATCACATTCCTGTCCAAAACTGATGTTTGCTCGATGCTGCAGCTTTCCTGCTATAAAGGTTACTTTTGCACATTTATCAAGACTAAATTACATTCTTATATCATCTGAAAAAGTTTTCACCACTTGCAGTTGTGCTTTCAGTTCCTCATTTGATGAACTACACAGTTTTAAATCATCTACCAAAAGAAGATGAGAAGTCTTTACACTATGTTGTTTTCTGGGAGCCAAATTGTAGCCATGACTTAATCTGTTAAGGAGACAGGTTGCTTTACTGTTGTGAATAGACTTATGATGCTGCAGACATTACTGTAGCACAACTTTATTTGTCTGGATTGAGATTTTGCATGTGTATATAATGCACACGATTTGTCTCACCTACATTTTTATGATACTGACAGGTGAATTTCTATTGTTGTGTCATTTGACTGATGATTATATCAAACTTTTTTTGTGTAGGACTCTGGCACTAGTTGTTATGTGCAATGATGATACAGAACAAGGTTCATAGGTCCATAGGTTCATAGAAGGTAACTAGGCTAACGGAACCAGAGCACTTACAAGCCTAGCCATATTTATCCCCAGTAGCCCCAAATGTCAGTGGTTAGGCAAGTTAAATTCACAGAGATAAGGATCAATGGTAATTAATACAGCTTCCTCTGTGCAGGAGGGACATGGATACCACTCTAGGTGTGAATTTGCGGTCACCCATCCATTTTTCTTGGTTGCGTTTGAAGAGGGAGAGGGTGTGGCTCTGTTTCATGTGAACTGGAAGCTTGTTCCAGAGACATGTCAGTCTCTGGCAGCTGTATCTATCTCTCCAGCATAACCTGTTCATGTCAGAGGTTAGGTTAAGATCCCTGCAGTGAGTGATCTTTGTGCAGTTTTATTTATGAATGTGTAACATTTCCACCAAGGCTGGGTCAGAGACTCCCCTGGAAACCAGGCACAGGTCACCACTAAGCAACCTGTAGGAGACAGAATAGAGTGACAAGGCTTTCACTCTTTCCTTGTAAGACTTGTTTTGTGTATGCTTGCTTTCTTGGTGAGAAATCTCTGTGGTCTCTCCAACTGTTCCAGGTGTCTGGTGAGATACATGCAAATGGAGCATTGTACTGCATTGTACTCAATCACTGGTCTGATGAGGGCCAAGTATAATGAAATTATAACATACTTAGATCTAGATATTATGCCTTTACTTATAAGATGTGACACACAGAAGTATTTCTTTACTACTGTAGATATGTGGTGGTCAAATTTCAGATTGCTATCAACCTGAATACTTGGATCATGTACCACTGGGTCTACACTTAGGAGGAAGACTGTCTATAATGTAATTAGCAGTGATCTCAGCTTTCCCAAAGTGAATAATAATGCATTTTTTGCATTTAGCTTTAGTCCATTGCTTTGTCACCAGTCATTTGTCTGCATTAACACATTCTGCATTATATTAACATCACTGGGGACTCAGTGATTGCCCCCAATTTGCAATAGTCAACAAACTTGTCCAAGTACAGGCTGTTCAAGTTTGCATGGACTTCTGTGAAATAAATTCTGAACAATAAGGGGACCAACACTGAACCCTGTGGTACACCACTTGCGACTGGTCTTTTGTTAGAGGGGAAGTCACCCATTTTGATAGTATGTATTCTGCTGGTGAGCGTAATGTAGGGGTTAATTTCCAACTGGGAGAGTTTCTCTATAATACTTGAGTAGGGGATTGTGTCAAATGTCTTGGTTAGGTCAAGATAGATGGTATCCACTGCTTTTCCTTCATCCAGACCTTGGTGACTTTCTCAAAGAAGTCAACCAATTTTAACAGGTATGAAGTTACTAGGCTAATGCCCCTAAGACCCTTACAAGCCTAACCAAGTTCTTAACCCTTATTTACATGATCAGCACCTATTCCCCCTGTCCAAGAGGGACATAGGTGGAACCACCGGGGTGACTTTATGGTTTGAAGAGGGCCAGTGAGGTCCTCGGTTAGACATGAAGTGAGAGTCTGTTCCAAAGGTGTGGTAACCTCTATAAGATGAATCTGTCTCTCCAGCAGGTTTTATTAATGTCACATACCAGGTTAAGGTCTTTAGAGTGAATAACCCATGTACAATTTGACTTATGGATATGCAGCATTTCCAATAATGCAGGGTCAGAGATTGTCTTGTATGCAAGGCAGAGATCACCTCTGAGTAGTCTGTATGAAACAGAAAATGTGACAGTGATTTCAGACAATCCAAAGGGCAGATGCTAAAGACCTTGAGTTTTCCTTATGAGGAACATTTGTGGTTTCTCCAATTACTGCAGGTGCTTAGAAAAGTACATACCAAAAGAGGCGTTATACTCAATTATTAGCCTGATGCGGGAAGAGTACAGGGAGGTTATAACTTCTTTTTTTCTGTAGGCAATGCCCTTACATATGAAATGAGAAATATAGAATGCCATTCTTACCACTGCTGAGAAATGGTGATCAAAGGCAAGATTGCTATCAACCTGTGTGCCCAGGTCTCTCACCACTGAGTGCATACTTAAGGTGCTGCTATTGATGTGGTAGTTATCAGGAACATTGCTTTTACTGAAATGAATGATGATACACATTTTTGCATTGAGTTTAAGGCCATGAATTTGGCAGCAATCATATGCTTGTGTAAGACCCTCTTGTAAGATGTTGACATCATTTGGAGTTTCTATGACCGCTCCCAGTTTGCAGTCATCAGCAAACTTGGTCAGCCACAGACCTTTAATTTTTGCTTGTACTTAGGAGAAAGAGATTCTAAACAGCAGAGCTCCCAAGACTGATCCCTGTGGATCACCACTGGTTACCGGTCTACTGCTGGAGGTAGATTCCCCTGTTTTGACTATATGAGTTCTATCAGTGTACCAGTTAGCGATCCATCTAATGATATAAGGGTTGATGCCTAGTTGGGTGACTTTATCAATGATGCCTGAGTGGGGTATAGTGTCAAATTCCTTGACAAAGTCCAGGTAGGCTATATATACAGATTTCCTCTCTTCCAGGTCCACCAGGTTTAACAGGCGTGATCTCCCTTTGACAAATCCAAACCGAGTACGGTCAAGTGTTTTGAGATTACCTATATCTTTGTTGATAAGGTCCATGATGAGTTGCTCCTTGACCTTGCAGATTAGGCTAGTCAAGCTAATAGGTCTACAGTTCCTGGGGTCACTGGAAGCAACACCTTTCTGCAAGAGAATAATGGTGGCGGTTTTCCATTCAGCTGGTATGAAGCTGATTCTTAGACCATGATTGTAAAGAGTGCCCGATGGTGTTGCTAATTTGTGTTGGAGCCCATGTACGATGCAGCATGGGATGTTATCAGGTCCCATAGTTGCTGTGTTTTTGGCCTTAGACAGGGCATTTATGACCTGCTCTTTAGAGATACAAGGTAGGCCATGATCTACCATTAACAAATCTGAAATGGGTTGAGTCCAAAGTTTGGAGATTACCTTTGTACTTGTTAATAAGGTCCATAATGATTCTTTCCATGGCCTTGCAGATAAGGCTTGTCAAGCTTGTGGGCGTATAATTCCTAGGGTTGGTTACTGGTCCCCCTTTCTGCAGAGGGATTACTGTTGCTGTCCTCCATTCTGATGAAATATAGACAATTTGCAGGCTGTTGTTTAACAAGGATCCAAGTGGGTCTGCTAGGTCATATTTTACAGTGTTTAAAAGGCAACCTGGGATGTTGTCTGGTCACATTGATTCCAGGGTTTTGGCCTTGGAGAGCACCAAGATGACCTGCTCTCTTGAGATAACAGACTGAGGAATGGAGGCAGGTATACTTTGGGGGTGACAGGAGGGGGCGGAGGGTGAAGTTTGCTCCAAATATGTCAGCTAGCAGGTTGGCTATTACCTCTCTTTGAATATGGGTGGTAGAATACACAACTAGTTCAGAGCATAGCTGGGTATCCCTTTCAGATTTTGGATGTAGTTAAAGAATGCCTTGCGATTATCCTAAGCTAGGGAGGCTATTTTTGCTTTGTAATTAGCTTTGTAGGACTTGACAAGATCTCTAACTTGTTTGTTTAAGCAAGAGAGGGATTTCTTCCTCTGCTGAGCCAGTTCCGTATAGTTCTTGGACATTAGTTTCTTTCTCTTGTTGTATAGCCTGTTTATACTAGGGGTCTACCAGGGTTGATAAGACCTGGTTTTAATCCAGTCAGGTACAGCTGATTCGATACAACTGCTTAAGTGGTCATACATGACACTAGCGTACACCTCTGCATAGGAGCCTGTGTTATCTGTGTTTGATGATGGGTTTGATACTTCTTATACCATCACTTAGTAGGAGGTAATTTATCTTTAAAAAATTCTTAAACATTTTCTTATCTTATCGTATCTGGACAGTGCACTGCCACAGTGGTTGCTTTGTCACCTCACATCAAGAGGTTCTCTGTTTCAATTCTAGGCTAGGGTGCCTTCTTTGCAGTGTCTGCATGTCCTCCCTGCATTCATGTGGGTTTCCTTCGGGTGCTCCGGTTTCCTCTCACATTACTCATCAAGAGCTTTTCTCTCTGGCCCTCTTCTGAAAATTGGCTTCATTCCAAGTTGGACTTTCCCAGTAAATAAATATTAAATAAAAATAAAATTAAAATAAATATTTGAGCATTATGAGGTATCTTTTCTTATAATTACATCAAATGAGATTGATTTATGGTCCGATCTTACCAGGGAGGACATCAATGGGGGGGCATAACTCCCTCCCATGTTGGTTAGTACTATGTGCAGGACTTTTGAGCCTCTTATAGATTTGCTGACTAACTGTTCCAGAACATTTACATTGACAAAGTCCAAGAACCTCTGAGCCAGCATGTTTTTGGTCATGTATGTTTCTTAGTCAATGGCAGGATAATTAAAATCACCCATGAGTAAGGTGTTGGGCTGTATGGAAAATGACTCCAGTAAGTCCAAGTATGGTGTATGCTTTTCCTGCTTCATGGTGGGGGACCTATAGCTAGCTATGATGTGGTAGGGAGCTTTGCCTATAGTTAACTGGATAAGGAATAGCTTAAGAATAGTCACACTGTTTGACCAGTCTTAAGGTGTACTTATCCTTGATGAAGATGGCTACACATCCGACTTTGGCTCTTTCATGCCCAGTTTGTGGTCTGAATTTATGGAAGCTATTGTAATCCTGCACGGCTGGAATGCTTTCCTTGCCTTTGAACCATGTATCTGTGACTGCACAGATGTCAGCATCTTCCAAAGTGAGTAGTGCTTGCAGGGAGTGCAATCTCTTGTTTAGACTTCTAGCATTAAGCAGAAGTACCTTGAGTTTATCTTTTTGAGGATTTTGCTACGTTGTGAGGTTGGCTATTTTAACACTGCCTAAAAAGCACAATAGGAGTGGCTAATGCCTTTGCCAGTATCCAAAATTGTAGAGGAGACAGATGCAGACCATCTCTGGCAAATCAGAGTGGCTTGTGGACCATTTCTTTCCAGGCTGACAGATATTGGATCCCCTTGGACTCATACCAGAAGCTAAGCCAATTATTATACTTCAGTGAGGTATGTTTTTCACCCCCAAATGGTCTATGATGGAGTCAGACTGGTACGTGCGGTTGAGTGACATGAGTGACTTGATGGATCCTGACATCTGACAGGCAGCTAACCATAACCTGCACCTTATACAGTCTGGTGAGAGGAACATCCATGCATCACAAAAGTCACATAATGGAGTAATCTATGACCAATACATTACATGTTGTGGTGTTACGCCTTATGTGTGTAACTGGTTTCCATTTAGGAGGCCTCTGATCGTTTGTAAGATACTAGTGAGTAACCCCACATATGTTGGTTTATGTGTAGTGTCCTTATTTCATGTGGGAGGTGTGTGCGTGCTAACAACCTGTTTGGGAATAGATTCATCCTTATATGAGAATCTTGCCTCAGATCATAGTGTAACTATATCTCCCTCTCACATAAAGTATTTGTTTCAGGAGTAAGTGGTTGTCAGGATACATGACACAATTGCTACATTGCCTCAGGATAGCCATATCTATTAGACTGGCCAGAGAGATGATGGGTAACTTCCCGTCCATGATAGTATGCTGTTACTGTATGTTTTATTAGGAAAGAAAGTGGGTTAATTTGACAGGACTGTGCTGGTAGAGACAAGACTATAAGAGAGACCTATACTTTGTGTAGGCTAAGGGTGATCAGTTAGGCAATACTGCTCAGTGTGCAAATTAGTTACTTCTAGTAGCAGAAAAGCTTGGAAGGGTTTTACTGATAGCTGTTTTGGGAAAAACTAAGCTTCTAGGCTTTTTCATATATACAGAGCACTGCTAACTGCTGCTGTGACAAGAGGCTTAGATATGAACAAAGGAAAACAAGTTTTAAGCTAACTACCTATTAGGAAAGCACACAATAAGTCTTTCACCAGCAATCCCCAACTCAGACAGGTTAGATCAGCACACTTCTACCACAAGGGTGCAGAAAAACACATTCTTAATGTAGAATAGCTGGTTTGGAGCCCGAGCATCGCAAGACCACACAAACTACCTACAATAGTCCTATAACTAACAGATACAATGTAATACAGTGTAATTAACTACTGAATGCAGCAGAAGACAGCACAGTTTTTTTAAACTGCTAAAGTACAGTTACCATATATGAGAGAAATGCAAAAAAATATTTAGAATGATTTTATGTGCTTCCCAGCTCAGATAGACCAGGTAAACACCTACTGACACTAGATGAATAATCCCTGTCCTCCTAAAGTAAAAGCAGAGTAAAGGAATGTCTATAATGAAATGCTACCACAAACAAACTTAAAAAATACAAAATCCTACCACAAACAAACCTAAAGATACAGATGCAGGAGTGCACTTTAAACAGCTTATAAAATATGATTATTCAATAAAAGTATTTTGCTTTGTATAAATGAGCCAATAACCACTCAATTGTATAGAATTTATAAAGGCACTAAAAGCAAGATAAGCTGAATAATATGCCCTCCAGCCAATAAAACTACATGGAGAAATCTGAAGTATTTCCCCAACCTAAACAGGCCAGATCACCTCCCATTGCACTAGACGGAAAATCCACTGACCTCTTGATGTAAAAACAAGTGCTTTATAGAGTGCAAAAATATGCTACTTTATCAAACAGCTACCTAATTAATTAATTAATTCAGAGCAAGTAAATCAGTAGGACAGACAATAAGAGAAAAAATGCACTTTTTCAATATAAGCACATTGAAAAGCAAATAAATAATTCAAGACGTCAACAGCAGTGTAGAAAGGAAGGAACTTATTAAGCTCAATTTACAGTAGGGGTGGGCAGCTTAACACCACTAGATTTAAAAAGGAGATCAATGAAAAGAATTGTAGGTGAGGAAAGCTAGTAGGGAATCACCAACAGTACTTTTAGTTTATGCAGACTTGAAATCATTTCAGAAAAAGATAAAGACCCAGAAATTCACTGTGTATTTAAGTATCACTCAAGGACCAATTTAACATTTGGAAAAAAAAAAAACACATAAAATGTGCAACCTAGGTAATTTAAGGGGTCTATATTACAGCATCAATACACTGTAACATCGAATATGAAAAGACAGACGTATTCAGTGAAATCCATTTCCGCAATTCGTTGAATTCTTACAGGGCAAATATATAGTTGGCCATCTACACAATTTTGCCCTATTCTCCACTGTGGTGCAATCTCAGAGTTGGTATATTTAGTTGAGGGGTGTGGGGTGCATAGACCCCACATCGGGGGGTGTGGGAGGTAAAGCCCCCCACATAAGTGGGGTTGTTTTAGGTAAAATTAGTTTTGTTGTGTTGTGGGGCAAGTATTTGTTTGCCCGACAATTTTTCAGTGAATCGCAGAAATAGATTTTGCTGAATACTTGCCGGTCTTTAGTATTCGCTGTTATGGCATTTCAACGCCCTAATATAGACCCAATTTAAGTTGTATCTTTCACATAAAATAAAAATACCAGGCCAAGCAGATTTCTTAAAACAGAAAACAAAATGCATCAGGTAAAACAGAAAGCAGCTCTATCACTCACAATAAAAAAAAAATATGGGTTTACTTTCTTCACACAACAGGGAATCACCAGCAATGCTTTAGTTTATGTAGGCTTGAAATATTTTCAGCAAAAGACAAAGATCCAGAAATTCACTGTGCATTTAAGTATCATTCAAGAAACAAATTAACCAATAAAAAACCTGTGAAGAGTGCAGTATAGATAATTTAAGTGTCTATCTCTCAGACAGAACAAAAGCACCACACCAAGCAGATTTCTTAAAACACAAAACAAAATGTAGCAGGTAAAACTGAAAGTAAAACAGAAAGCAGCTCTATAAATAACAATCAAAAAATATAGGTTTACTTTCTTCACCCAGTATGGAATCACCACCAGTGCTTTAATTTATGCAGGCTTGAAATCTTTTCAGAAAAAGACAAAGACCCATAAATTCACTGTGTCTTTAAGTATCACTCAAGAAACAATTTAACCAATGTGAAAACTGTGAAGTGTGCAGTCTAGATAAGTGTCTCTCTCTCACATAGAAAAAAAAAACTGGCAGCACCCTGTGTGGTTGCGGCTGTGTCAGCTTATTCTAGAGATATGCATATTTTCTCTTCTTTTTGCTCAGAAAATCTTGAGGAAATCAACTTCTGCACTTCTAAATGAAGGTACAATAATTCACAGTAGACAGAAGTTACTAGAAATTAAACAGTTAACATCTACATGTTGCTGGTTGGATGGCTTGAAGTCTGCAGAGTATCTGGGGCCTACAACTTGGACAGAGCTACAACAGTTTGGTATTTTAACTCGTCATACTCTAGAGTGCCTGAAACTGGTAGAACAGGTTTCTGGAATATGCTGGACAAGAAAAAAGACAAAGAGATTTTAGACAACAAGGAAAAGAGAATGCAGAGCAGATACTGATGCAAAGTTAAAAGCAAACTCCTACAGGCTTGTACTACCAATTATACTGCTAACTAATGTGAGATTACTGGATAGCAAGATGAAATCCTTGAGACTGGAACTCCCCATCAAGAACAAGGTGAGAAATACTTGTTTATTTTTGATTACTGAGATGTGGCTGCATGACAAGATAAATGATAGTGCAGTAAACTTAGAGAGAATTTTACACTGTTTCATGCAGACAAAAACATACGCAGTGTGGAAAGGCCGGAAGAGCTGCAGTTTGCATCTGTGTTAACAAAAGTTAGTGCAGCAACTGAGAAACCATACTATAACACTGCTGTGAGAACATAGAGCTCCTGTCCATTAAATGTAGACCATTTTACTTGCACAGGGAGATGAATGGGGTCAGTGCAACTTCCACAAATGGGAAACTGACCATTAAAACCATCTTGATATTGCCAACTTACAAACCTGTTAGCCTGGTCAGAGAGAAACCCACAAAGAAACAAATCAGGTTATGGCCCAAGGGGGCTATGGAGGCCCTCCAAGACTGCTTTGAAAATAACCAGCTGGGATATGTTCAAGGAGGCAACCACAGTGAATCAGAATCTGAACACTGATGAATACACTGAGGTACTGATGTCTTACATTTCAAACTGTGTTGATGAGATAACAAATACCAAGAGTATCACTATTAGAGCTAAATAGAGGCCTTGGCTCACCCCTAAGGTATATGGACTTCTGAAGGAGAGAAGCACAGCTTACAGGGCTATGGGCAAAGCAGTCCTAATTGTAGCAAGAGGTAATCTGAGGAGGGGTATTAAGGAGGCTAAGAGGGGTGTGGCAGAAAGGTAGAGAGCCACTTTGAAGACATGCAGTATGCAAGGAGACTATGGCAAGGCATACCAGAGATCATTGACTACAAAATCAGGTCAGCACAGTGTGAGGATAGCATCAAATTCTTGGACAATTTGAATATATTCTTAGGTAGATTTGAGGAGGAAAGAAACAACAGGTTGGCACTAAAGCTACCCACTGATGAGAAGGATGCAGCACTCAGCCTCAGCACAGAGGAGGTAAGAAGAGAGATAAGAATAGTGAACCCTAGGAAGGCTGCTGGCCCAGACAACATACTGGGCAAGGTGTTAAAAGGCTGTGGTGATCAACTATGCACAGTGCTCAAGGAAATATTTAACACCTCTCTTGTCATGACAAAAGTACCCTCATGCTACAATGAAACTAATATCTTCCCACTACCTAAGAAAACCACTCCCTCCAGCCCAAATGACTACAGACCAATCACTCTGACATCCACTGTTATGAAATGTTTTGAGCAGCTGATCAAAAAGCATCTTTCATCATGCCTACGTCCTGATTTTGATCCTCTGCATTTTGCTTACACAGCTAAATGATCCACAGCTGATACCATATTAGTATCACTACCCATCTCCCTTGAGTATTTAGAGGGCAAAGACAACTATCTGATGATGCTCTTCTAATTCTTCAGCTCTGTATTAAATACAGTGGTACCAATGCAGCTGATAGAAAGGCACATTTAAGAATTCAGTAAACATCTCTGTAACTGGATCTTGGACTTCCTGATTGAGAAACCACAGAAGGTGTGTTCAGGTAAGAACACATCAAAGTACATCTCAATTAACACTGGTGTCAACAAGGATGTGTTCTCAGCCCACTATTATTCACCATCCTGACCCATGACTGATATGCTAAGCACACGTCCAACCATATCATTAATTTTGCTGATGGCACCACAGCCGTGGGGCTCATCACAAATGAGGATGTAAGGGTATACAGACAGGAGGTGGCATCTCTGATCAATGGGTGCGAGGGGAACAACCCTGACCTGAATGTAAGCAAGACCAAAGAGATTATCATCAACTTCAGGAAAAGGAGAAAAAATCACCAAGTTTTCAAGATCAATAGTGAGAGTGTGGAGGGAGTTAAGATTATAAAATTCCTGGGTGTGCACATATCAGAGGATCTCTTGTGGTAGGGAAACACCAGCAAACTGGTCAAGAAAGCACACCAATGCCTCCATTTTTAAGAAGGCTGAAAAAAGCTAAGCTTCCTCCTCATGTTCTCTCCACCTTCTATAGAAGACACTACAAAGAATAGTGAGGGTTGCAGAGAAGGCAACAGGTTCCAATCTTCCATTGATACATTTTTATTCTGCAAGAAGCATCCAAAAGTCCACCAAACGAATACAGGACAACATGCATCCTGTGCATGGACTGTTTATGCACTTGGCATTGGCAGGAGATATTGCAGCATCCACTGAAGGACTACAAGATTCAGTAACAGTTCCTACCCTCCAGTGATTAGACTTCTGAACTCGGGCATTAGTCCAAGGGGGCTGGACACATAATAAGTCAATTTTTATTTATTTGTGCAACATATGCTTACATATATTCCAAATAAGTGCAATATTTATTTATTATATCTATAGTCATTATTATTTAACTGACTCAAGTACAATATTAGACAAATAACTTAGGCAATTCAATCTGCAGTGTGTTTTGTTTTACTTTAAATAGGATAGTTAATTTCACTCAGTGGAGGGCATTCTTTTTGTATATGAGTGTTGGTAAATGTCTCTGCTCTTTCTTACATGTATTGGGAGTAGTATTGTATTTGACAGTTATGTATATTTCTCTACTTGTATGTGTTGTTTCACTTTCCTTTGTAATCTCAAGAATCGAGCTGATGCACAAAATTTCATTTAGGCTACACATGTGTAGTTCTAAATGACAATAAAGTTTACTTTAACGTTTGACTTTGACTTTAGGACTAAACTACCAGGCCAAGCAGATTTCTTAAAACAGAAAACAAAATGGAGCAGGAAAAACAGAAAGCAGCTCTATCACTCATAGACAAAAAAATATAGGTTTACTTTCCACACCCAGCAGGGAATCACCAGCATTGCTTTTGTTTATGCAGTCTTTAAATATTTTCCAAAAAAAGATAAAGACCCACAAATTCACTGTGTATTTAAGTATCACTCAAGAATAAGGCAGAAAAATGATATCTTCTGCCATGAGGAAAACTGCATCATCATGGCATTTCTTAGGACGTATGGTAAACTTTTGAGTGGACAGAAGCCTAGAATCAAACTGTCCTGGACATTAATGTAGTCAATGAAAGAAACCACACATTAACACAGTGCAAGAAGAGGGTAAATTAGATAGTAGGACATGTTAGAGTCAAGACAAGATAGAATGCAATTGCCTGTACCGGTACTGGGATAGGGGGGTTGGGGAGGGAATCTAACAATTATCCCTTTTTACACCAGATGAGGAATACCCCCTGTCCTACCTTGGGGATGAGTATAACTCAGGGGATGATGGTTCTGGAGTAATCAGAGGTGGTAAGGACATTGATTATATGGCTATAGATTGGCTAGTTTGGCTAACAGTGTAAAGACTTCTCATCTTCTCTTTGTTGATGATTTGAAACTGTATAGTTCATCAAATGAGAAACTGAAAATACAACTGGAAATTGTCAAAACTTTTTCAGATGATATAAGGATGTAATTTGGTCTTGATAAATGTGCAAATGCATCCTTTACAGCAGGAAAACTGCAGCATCAAGAAAGCATCAGTTTGGGACAAGAATGTGATATAAAAGAACTTGAGCAAGAGTGTATAAATATTTGAGAATTGATGAAGGATCAACAAAACATGAACAAATGCAAATAAAACATAGTAAGGAGTACTTTAAGTACTTTAGAAGACTTAAATTAATCCTGAAAACAGCATTGACATATAGGAACAAAATCAAGCTATAAATCAATTTACTCTTCCTGGCCCCAAAACATGTTGGACTGATTAGATAGGAAAACAAGAAGCATGCTTCATGCTCACCAAATGATTTATAAAAAAAAAGTGCATACCAAGATTATATACTCCCCATTCCGAAGGAGGGATGGGCCTCCTTGAAACTGATTACATGTACAGATCTGCAATTGTGGGACTTCTCACATATCTGCTAACCTCACAAGACCCAAATGTAGTGAAAGTTTTGAAACATGAGGAGAATAAATCTAAGATGACTTCCCTGGTTAGGCTAGCAGAAGCATATCTGCATCAAGCAAGAATGGAAATCAAAACACAACTGGATAAAAAACAGGCAGCACCTGAATGTGCCAAAAAGCAAAAGAAAGAATATAAGGTGAAGGACCAGATGAGAAGGCAGAAAATGTGGAAAATGCATAAATATAGTTGTAAGTATAGAAATTTTCTGGAAGCACCTCATGTTGATCAGGAATGAACACAGGAATAGTTGAGAGGGGCAAATTCAAACCAAGAGATGAAAGGTTAATGTTGGCATCACAAGACAGTGGGCTACTTACACTTTGGTTTACAAAGTCCATTGAACATGTGCCGAAACTGACAAATGTAGGTTTTGTAAAACAGAAATGGAAACAGTTGCACACCTCGTTGCTGGTTGCAACATACTAATGGGAGAAGGACTGTATACTGAAAGGCAATGTAATGTGGTGAGACTGTTGCACTGGAGATTGTGCAGACATTATGTTATTGAAAGCTGAAAAACACTGGAAACATGAGCCACAAAGCATCATAGAAAATGATAACATCTATGTCACATGGGATCATCCATTACCAGCAGTTCAAAAGACAGATGCTAGAAAACCAGATATAGTGTTCCAAGAATAGAAGACAAAAGTAGCATTGAACATTGAAATCACCACCCCCAGTGACTACAGTGTCCTGTGTACAGAGAAACACAAAGTCATAAAATATCAGGATTTGCAAGCAGAAATGAGAACAATGTGGAAGAAAGATACCCAGACAGTTCCAATAGTAGTAGGAGCAACTGGTCTTATAAAAAAGAGTCTACAATCATATTTAGATATGCTACCAATACATGTAACTCCATATGAATTGCAAAATGAGTCATTACTAGGCACATTGCAGGTGCTGCAAAGAGCAATTTTGGCTGACATCAAAGAATGAAACAATACTAATTTCATTAACTTTAATTGTATTCTGACTTAGGAATAGGTCCATTCCCATCATGGTATTATAAACCCAAAAGATTTGGAGAAATTAAAAAAAAGGATGAGACCTTAAATTATGGCATTATTTCAGGGATAGCAGTTTAGAAATCTAGTAACCCAGTATCTGTATTAGCACATGAATGAAAGGACCTGGAGTGGGCATATAACCCACAGTGTTTTACAATTTCTAAAATCATAGACAAGAGTGCAACCTGCTGTGCCACTTACAATAATTTTTCACTGATGACATAACAGATAAATTACAAATTTCTATTGGAAGCAGTAAAATTTAAAGCAACAGAAAAATTCAAAAATGTATTGAAGAAACATAAGCAGATTTTTAAATGTCAAATAAAATTGATATCTAACGTATCTACTAGGTATGAACATAGGCAGAAAATGTAGACCTTGCAGTCCTTATCCAACATTAAAATCTATGTTTGCACATCTCTGATGTCCTTTCTGTACCAGCTATATTTCTTATAGGTGCAGTGTACATGCTTTATTCTGCAAGGTCATTTTCCATCTGACTTCTTTAAGCAAATATCTTGCATTGCAGATACCATCTGACCACTTATCGCCTACCAGCATATCATGTTTATTCATTTCTGATTATCTCCCATGTCTTAACTCTCCTACCATGTTCATATTCATTTGAACACTATGTGCAGATGACATACAAAAAGAATGAGACCACGATTAACTGAAAAAATCAATTCATATTTTAAAGAATGCATCAATAGGTGTTACTACAAGGTAGTGAAGTATATTTCTGATTCCAGATACCAAATTGTTCACGAGGCAGAGCAAAACACAATTTCCTCTGTGATGTTTTATGCAGGGCTAGTTCTGTTCTTAGTGTATGAACACAATGGAAACCATGTTGTTCTCTGTATACTACATGCATAATTAAACTATCACTGTTTCATGTTTTCATTTCAGTGATTCATGAGCCTAAAAGCAAATTAAAATCTAAATAAAATGTTGTTGATTTACTGATTCAACTAATGCTCTGTTTATTGCCCAGATCCTAATGCAGACTCTCACTGTTCACAGAGTTAGCTGATGATGCTTAGGAAGACATGTTTAATTCTGGAAGCAGCCGTTGAAATCTCCCATGCTTCCTATGCTGACACTACCAGAGGTTTATGGTTTGCAAAGGAGCTTATACTGTCAGGGCATTCCAATTCAGAGTAAGTACTGAAGAGGGGGAGGAGGTGAAAAAAAATCAGATCAAATACTTTGGAAACTCCCACACACTAAGAATGACTCACTCACTTTATGCCATATCACTTCTGAATGAGAGAGATTCCTTATGAATCTGTATGGTATAGGTATTCCAGTCAAGTTTGTTCTCACTTTTATAGCTTTTCCAAGCTTAAAGAAGGCTTGGAGTAAATAGCCTTGCAGGATACATAGGCAAACAATTATAACCACTCCATTTCATTTTGTTTTCAGCATTCACATACCAAAGAGCTTCATTTGTATTCTTTACAGTTTTACCTTTCTGTATATTTTAAGCATTTTAAATAGCCATTTCCTCAGACAGCTCAGAATTACACATGTAAGCCAATTTTATTTAATAAAAAATGGAAAAAAATATGCTAAATGCCCATCTTTCAGAACATATATTTTTTTAATTTTCCTATTAATATGATACAGGTTATGTTATAAAAAGATTATAATGAGCATTATGATCCCATCAGAATGCTGGAAACTCTATACATTTATGTAGTGAGGAGGTGTTGGTGCCAATATATTAAAAATGTTCATCGTATTAAAGTGAGACATCAGGAAATAAAAAGGAATGCTTCAAATCATTTAATGTTTAGGAACACATTTGTAGTTTAATTTGAACTGCCACCAACAAACTTAGCTAAACAATTACAAAGAGAAAAATGAAGTTCAACCAGAGGTCTAAATAATCAGTCACAAACTAACATGTAAAGAGAAAACAGATTTACTTCTTCAAGGCTTAACATTAGCTAATATATTTATTGAACAATACTGTTTTTACATTTTATAGAGTTAACTTGCATTTTATTGGTCTTCTAAGTTTATTATTTTTTTAAATAGTTAGCATATTACCAGAAAAAAAAACATGCAAACTAATCAAAACAGAATGAATGCCTGGTTGCTAATTATTTAACTTAAATAATGTTTTTCTTTTGTGATTCATTGCTGTCGATCAGTACTGCAACACAGTGGCGGCTGGTGACTTCAAATCACAGGGGGGCTGCAGGAGACGCTGAATGGGTGGGGTCAAAGGGAAGGGGGTGTGTTCAACCATAAAGGGGAGGAGCTATGCACAAAACCACAAAAACTAACTTTAATTAAATACGCTGCCCTGGGTGGCAAACCATCATTATGAAAGTCCAATCAAGACAAAAATAAGTGTAGAAGAATAAAAATATTTCAATGCATTGGCTGCATGACAGCTTACTTAATATCTAGATGGAAACAAAAGGTTGTGAGGCATGAAAAAATAAATTACTTTTTAAATACATTACTGGAATGCCAGTCAAAATCAAGTATAAGAAAAACCAGAAGCACTCAACTCAAACCACTTCTCCTTGCACTGCAGTTCTAATTATAATATATTCAGCTTTATTAAAGTACCAAGCAACATGCTGAAAGTAGAAATCTATGTGATGCACCCACTTGTAAAAATGTTTCTTATCCAAAAAAGACCTGCTGCCTGACAACTTGTTTCATGGGGAAAACATGATAAAAGTAAAAAATGAAAAGCAAACAAGAAACAAGCTCAAGATACATTGCTTAAAGGATTACTGTACAGGTTATGGACCACACATGATTGGCATTCTGTTTAGTTTACGGGTAAAGTCTGTAGAGATGACTGGAAGTCTCCAACAAGTGTAATGAGCTTTTTAAAATAATGGAATCCTGTCCTTTAATACCCAAGGCTTATACATTATCTAGTCAAGTATTCTCTGCATGGCAACAACAGAAAGGCTTTCAATGTTGGCAATTCTTTAACAGTATAAACAACCTCAAAAATAAACAGTCAAAGGAAATCCAGGATGAAAGCAAGCACCTCCAAAGGTTGTTTTCCACTCAGTTTAATATTGCACAAACATAAACAGCCACCATACAAAACGATTAAAGCCACATAAACGCTCTTGACATAAAATTGCATTTTCGTCCTCTCTCAAATCAGGACTTCATCAGATAATCATCCAAACATTTGATTGATGCTTAAATACTGCTCCCTTTTCAAACTGCACCTGAATATAATTAATAAAGTCTTCCTTGGCAAGGGTCCTCCTCTGTAGCTTGTACTCAAGAGCAGACACCTTCTTAATCACTGCTCTGGAGTAGGATCCCACAATGCACTCGTAAAATTATTTCCCGCGAAATTAATTCAAAGGAAGAAGGGGCGCGACGGCTGCCGTTTTGCTCTACCAAACCTTCAGGAACCGTCCTTTCCATCTTTAACAGTATGCTTATTAAAGCTTACTTGCATCTTACGATGTCAGACAAGCTTACCTTATGGTCATTAAAGCATTGCTACTTAAACACAGAGCAACAGGCACTTTGAGTAATAAGCATAAATCTGAGTGATAAGCATAAATCAACAGTACAAAAATATGACAGAAACCAGACCATTCTGCAAAATCAAGGACAGATGAAAAGCCACTGTAGTACTTATGCAGTGTGTCCTCCCCATCCAAGGTAGATACAACTATTCCTTGCCTTGCTTGGACACATCCAGAGTCACTACATGGGGGAGTGGGGTGCAACAAGCATGTCACAATTTGAAATCTCTCTGGCTGACTGTGATGGCCCTGACACATTTGTCATACCTCTCAACCTCAAGAGCAAGAAATCTGGACAAAGCCATACACAGAACTGGGACAAAGGCACAACAATAAGGACAAATTTTAAATATTGCTCTAGTAAACCTAGAAAGATAATAGAATAGGTCTTGCATTAGTATGAATTTTCTGAAGGGTATAAAATCTGAAACTCAAATGTCTGTCATTTTCTAACTTCAGTCTTTAGTGATTTGTCACTAATTTGCCAAAAAACACAATTTTATGAAAAATGGACCAAAAATGTGATGCAAAAATATAAAATAGACACACAATACAGCTGCTACCTGTCAAAGAAGGGACACTTTAATATTAGTACTGCTACCTTGAGCAGCTGACAAAATAAGAGAATCTACATGCATTTCAAGTAATCTATAACTTTGATTATTACAGTTATTTCTTAATTGTAAACCCTCCATGTTTTCTTCCAAAATTGCTATTTTATGGAGGGATTATTAGGGGGAAGAGCAACATTTTGAGCCAAAAATTGGGGACAGTTGAGAGATTGGCTATGCCTAATTCTATAAAGCAATTTATTTGCATGTACCTCTCAACCTGTTAATGCAGTAAATCTGAACAAGGCCAAATATATTGGGGGCACATATAAACAGTACTAAAAATTGCTCTTGTATAAATTGAGACAGTTGATAGAACGGCTCTTACTTTAACATGCATTTTTATGAAGGTTATGAAGTCTGAAACTTATTATTTAGTGACTTCTGGCAAATCATTTAGGAATTAAAACTACAAATTTTATGAACAACAAACCAAAAATAAGAAGCAAATATCTATTCATTCTTTGAAAATCTGGACAGCTGGGAGGTATAGTTCAGCTGGGCCTGTCTGAGTTTGCTGTCCTCCCCCCCCCTGACAAAATAATGGTTGAATGGAGCTTCTGCAGCCATTCCAATGAACCATTACTTGGCTATTTCACTCCATTTACCATGCACACTAATGTGCATACTGCTTTACTTCAATGATGAGTTGGACTTAATTTGAAAGTTTTATTTTGTATTTTACAGCACAAACATTAAGTCATCTGTTAAACAAAGCAATGCAGTCTCACAATGAAAACTTAGCATTAAAACTTCTCTGCCCTTGAAACTCACATTCATTGAAACAGCATTGAAACCCACATTCAAAGAAAATACATTTTGCCAGTGGCAAATTAATTTTGGGCTGTTTTCGAATCATAGGCCCCTTGCATATGAAACATACATGTGCTCTTTGATACACCTTCCTCATTGTACTAAAATTATATTCCTTGTACAATACAGTACACTTGTTAGAGGGTGTTTTAAATTTGTTTTGAACATTTTTCCAGTAAGCAATGAAACAAAACATATGCACCCATAATGGCAAAACTGCCCAGTTGAGAACATTTATCATAAAAAAGTCTACTCAGACTTCCACAGTCCACCATTATTAGTAAATATACACAATTCTACAGTCCACCATTATTAGTAAATATGCACAATTCCACAGTCCACCATTATTAGTAAATATGCACAATTCTACAGTCCACCATTATCAGTAAATATGCACAATTCTACAGTGCACCTTTATCAGTAAATATGCACAATTCTACAGTCCATATTCAGTGAATTCAGTTCTTGCCATAGCTGTCAACCTTAGCACAAAAACCTGGACGTAGCCAATAATGGGGGAATACAGTCCCAAAAATAGGGACAAATTTAAAATATTCATCTTATAAACTTAGAAAATTGCTAGAAAAAAAGGTTGTGCTTCTATGTATTCTGAAGAACATGAAGTTTGAAATTCAAATGCCGGTCAATTTTACTGCGGACAGAACAAAAACAATTTTCAGCAGAGACACAGGGATTAATACTGCAGACACATCTTTGTAAAATGGCAGGGCACCAGAGCAAATCCACACAAACACAGGGAGGAGATGCAGACTCCACACAGAAGCCACCCCAACCAAGAATCAAACCAGAAAACCTATAGCTGTGAGGCAACAATACTACCACTGCACCATCAAATCTGCAAGGAATTAAACATTCAGAAACCTGAAGTCTGAAATTCAAATGCCGGTCAATTTTACTGCGGACAGAACAAAAACAATTTTCAGCAGAGACGCAGGGATTAATACTGCAGACACATCTTTGTAAAATGGCAGGGCACCAGAGCAAATCCACACAAACACAGGGAGGAGATGCAGACTCCACACAGAAGCCACCCCAACCAAGAATCAAACCAGAAAACCTATAGCTGTGAGGCAACAATACTACCACTGCACCATCAAATCTGCAAGGAATTAAACATTCAGAAACCTGAAGTCTGAAATTCAAATGCCGGTCAATTTTACTGCGGACAGAACAAAACAATTTTCAGCAGAGACGCAGGGATTAATACTGCAGACACATCTTTGTAAAATGGCAGGGCACCAGAGCAAATCCACACAAACACAGGGAGGAGATGCAGACTCCACACAGAAGCCACCCCAACCAAGAATCAAACCAGAAAACCTATAGCTGTGAGGCAACAATACTACCACTGCACCATCAAATCTGCAAGGAATTAAACATTCAGAAACCTGAAGTCTGAAATTCAAATGCCGGTCAATTTTACTGCGGACAGAACAAAAACAATTTTCAGCAGAGACGCAGGGATTAATACTGCAGACACGTCTTTGTAAAATGGCAGGGCACCAGAGCACAGGAAGATATGGTATGGACGATTTTGTAGGTTAAGATGTGTAGAGTATAAAAAAGGTTTTGAGGAAGTTTGAGCCATTTAAGATTTTTTGTGCCAAACAGTGGTGGGTTTGCTAAAATTTCTTGCAAGTGATTTGGCAACTTTGTTCAAGTATATAAGTGAGGTTTATAGGTTGGCCATGACAGAGGCTCCATATAGGAGACAGGGTAAGAGGGAAGTGGTAGGTGACTTACCTTGGCAGGGTTTATATGGAGTTTCTTAACTTTGTGTAGGGTACCTAAACTTTCATGAAGTTTTGTATGTGGAATAACATTGATCATGTTATTATTTATTGAAGAAATGTTAATGTTTTTTTTTTTTTTGGAAATGGGATTTTGGTAAAAAGAGAAGTAATTTAGATTTTTGGGATTTATTAACAGGTGATTATTCTATAGCAAAGTTTCAACAGAGTTAAAACTTGTTCAGAAATTCTCTGAAGATATGTTTGGTTGTCTGAAATGCATACTAGGGTGGAATTATCTGCATATTGTATGAGCAAAGCTAGACTGTTTGTAACTTTACTGAAGAGTAGAGGGCTGAGAACAGTTTGGACAGGAAGGGAGAAAGGGTAGAGAGCCATTTAACAGACTGGTATCTATCAGTTAAGTAGTTGCTAAATCATACTACTGTGCGTTGTGATAACCCAAGGGAAAACAGCAGGCAGAAGAGTTTTTGTTGAGAGACATCCAAAATAGTTTTAGATATTCCTATAAAATTTTACTGTTATTTCCTACAATATATGAATTGAATATGCATCTAGTTTTAAAGATAAGCAAGCTGCTACCTTTTAATAAGAAATTAATGACAATAATCATATTAAAGTTATTTTTATGCTATAACATTTATAAAAGAAAGGAAATCACATTCCTATGCAGAAACAAACTCTTTGAGACTGGAAGTCATAGCACTACTCTGTATTATATTTTGATAGCTTTTAAAATGTGTTATTCGGAAAAAAATGATAGCAACACTTTTGTTGTAAAGTGACCGCACTGCAGATTTTATAGTTTTCCAGATTTTAAAGCCATTTTGACCTTAGTTTGACCTTACTTGCAAAGGTCAATATCTCTATATTGCTTTTAGATTTTCATACTAATTTTCAGAAACATGATGCTTGGATAATCACTTTTGTTGATCAAATTACATGAGTTAAGGTCAAAGTCACAAAAAAAAAAAACATGCTGAATGTGTTTATGTCATTATTCAATTAGAAACTTATGTTTTTGATATAATATTTAGCATTACAGAAAATATCCTGTTTTCTGAAAAATAAGTATTATTTTCAGGTCTGATGTCATAGAAACACTAATTATATGATTCTGATATTTCCTTAGCCTGCAAGTCAGAACAAATGTCATATAAGTATATCAGCAGAGAGCCAAAAGACAAAAAATTGTAAAGCCTATTAGCAGACTTATCTGAGGTATCAAACACTATAGCTCTGTATGTCTGAAAATGTTATAGCTTTCTAGCCAATTTCTCTGAAACATTACATAACAACACTCTAGCACACAAAGCACTCAAGCATGTAATGTATAAAGACATGTGCAGAACTTTATCTTATCAGTGCATGAAAGTCTGCACATGTCTATATATTGGTACTTTAAGATGATTGAGAACATATCTGATGTAATGTATTCAGCTATGTCATGATCTTTTGAATGATACAAAGTTCAAACATGTTGCACAATTTATCAAATGGTACAGGCATTGCCTGTATTACACTTGTAAGGTATACACAAAACTTTTTATCAATCTGGTAACTTATTTTAATATTTTCAGGATGTCTGATCCTTGTTTCTTATTTGTTGGTTTGTCTGTGATGCCTATGCATAGATAGATGCATGTAAATAGGTGTTGTCAATCAATAGATTATTTATTTTTTATGTGAGAGATCATGGTAGGGCAGTAATAAGGAATATGCCCCTTCTTCAATGTTGTGCGATTTCAAAGCTGGAATATATTAAGTAGTGAAGATATAGAGAAGGAGACCCTCTCCAACATGAGAGGTGCAGGGCAGATTAACACCCAAAAGAAACAGGGATACTGATGCGTTTGATGGTGTGTATGGCATTTCACTGTGTGTGTCTGTGTGTGCTTTGACTGAAAGTGCTGTGTGTAGACATGAGAAGTATTGTGTAAGTGGTTGAATGTGCAAGCAGTATTTTTTGGTTTGCTTAAGCTGTGCTCACTGTTAAATTAGATGTAACTATATATACTCGCATTTTATAGTTGGGAGGGTGGCCTAATGGTTAAAGTATTTGCCTTGCAAACACAAAGTGCAGGGTTTGAGTCTCACAAGGGACAATTGGTTAAGCTTAAAATAGCTCGCAAGGGCAGTTAGCTTAGTACTAATCTATGAACCTAATCTAATCTATCTATCGATATATATATATATATATATATATATATATATATAAAATATAATATATGGGTTCCATAAACTAGATTGAATTTTTACTAATTTGGAATAGTGCATGGAATGCTCACTGCAGTGAAAGTGCACTTACGTGAAGTTCAGTACAACGAACGGGTGTTGTACTGATCTTCCATGCAGTGCTCATGGACCTTAGGGTTAGGGCACGGGTCATAGTAAGGGGATAGTCCTATGGGCTATCCCCTTACCAAGACCCGTGCCCTAACCCTAAGGTCCGTGACGAGTGCAGCACAGTGAAGGACATAGCAATGTCCTCCACTATGGTGCGTTAGTCATGAATCTTAGAGTTAGGGCATGGGTTAGGGTAAGGGGATAACTTTACTAACTATCCGCTTACCCTAACCCATGCCCTAACCCTAAGGTCCATGAATATCGCACCATCGTGGAGGACATAGCTTGTTTTTTATGTCCTCCACTGTGCTGCGATGTTTTCGGTGAAGTGCACTTACGCAAAAGTTCACTTTCGTTAAAGTGGACTTTCGCAGAAGTGAGGCTTCCTATTACAAGTTTGAAGTAGTGAACTTTCGTTTTTGTAATAGGAATCCATAATATATGTGTATTGTATATATGTATATATCAATGTTAGAAAAACAGCATAGGCTATTGTAGAGAATCATACAATAGTCCATGTTCTTCTCAAAATAAAAGAAATGACTTAGGAAAAATTCACAGTAAGTATTTTCAATACCATCCAATTCAACTGAAATACATTCTGTTTTTGGTAGGTTTCTCTCTTTTTCTCTTTCCTTTTATCTTTCACTCTCTCTCACTCTCACTCTCTCTCTCTCTCTCTCTCTCTCACTCCAAACTTCTCATTTAGCCCTATCTTCTAGATTTTTTTAACATTTTCCCTGCCCCTAAGAACCTAATGCATAAAACCCTTCTGCTTACTTCTGTTGAGTTCTTGTAGGTCTTTAGTCACTCCTCTCTCAGTCTTCAACATTTACTGCTCTGGAAATCAAACTCGCCCTCCATGATGGGCAAAGAATAATCTACACACAATATGCTTTACTATTTACAATATTTCCATTATTCTGACCACTTTATGTGGTGAGATCCATCACACTATACTTCAGCTGAACCCTAGCCATTGGTAAGCCAACTTTATTATGGTGTACCAAATTTTGTCTGCAGCCCATTTAGTTTAATTATTGCCTTCTATAGTCTTAATCCTAGGTGACGGACAATTCTCTATGTCTGAAATGATATTCAGCCACATAATGTCACTATAACCCCCAATAGTTTAATTAGGTTTAGTGGGTCTGATGTACTTTTTTTTCTTCTATTACTACCAGCTTACGCATCTTGTATATTTCATTTTTGCTACCTTTGTGTGACTCTGCTAGTCTGTAAGGTTTTACACTAAAGGGTTTAAATTAAACATTTGTCCTGAAATGTTCTAGAGTTAGTATAGAATCGTGTGTGTTCTGCCAGGGAGCTCTGGGTACATTTCCTTGAGCCTTAACAAAAACCCTTTTTATTTCTTGCTTTTGTGGTTTAGGTAGTGCATCATCTAAAGGAATTGCAGCTGTGCAGCTCTGTTTAGCTGGATTTTACCAATAGCCCAAAAATGTCCATCATATGGCAACTCCGTGTTAGACAATAAGTCTGTTTTCTGGCATTTATAGCTTACAGTACAGAAGTTCTCAGCTTTTTCATTAATTCTGTCCAGTAATATCTTGCCATTTATTTATTTAGTTAGATCTTTTATTTTTTTATCCTTTGATCATTAAGTTAATCCCAATAGACTAGCAACCTTTGTCAGGAGGGAACTGAGATGGTACTTATAGTATTAGGGGGCATTTGGTCAGTGCATTGGAGAAATTCTCCTACTGCTCATTGTTGTGAGTGGGACCCATTTTGCATGAGGATACAAAGTAAAGGAGATAAAGAAATGGACAAGTATGAAGTTTTGGACAATTTAATAGCTCCTTTGAGTGTTAAAGCACATGATGTAAGAGCATTTATTCTTATTATTTATTTTTATTTACAAAGATAAATTTTGTGACACTATATTAGAGACTGTTTTCTCAATGGAATTTTTTTCTTGGAGAATGCAACAAAAAAAAAAAAGAAAGAAAAAGAAAGACTGTAACCCGTGGAATGCTTATGTGATAAACACATTAAACAGGGAAACAAAAAAGAAAATTCATGTACAATTTTGAACAGAGGTAGAAAGAAAGATTTTGAAAGGAAACTTTATGTAAAGAAGTACTGGACATTCCAAAAGTTTATGATAAAAGAGATTTATGGACTGGTGGATGGGATTGCAGTATTGTGTTAAAAATAAAAAGAGGAAAAAAAAGTATACATATACCAGTCATGATAAATGTGGGGAGAATAGGAGTATCCCAAAATACTGTGATTGGGTTTATATCACATCATCGAATATTTAATACCTCGAATGACAAAACATTGAACACACAACATCGAAACACAAAAACATTGAAACAGCTTCAATGGCAGTTCCCAAAAGTGACATGCAACATGAAAAGTGTAGGCAGGTGGACATGCCCCCTGTACCCCCCCACTACTTAAATATACCAACTCCGAGATTGTGCTACAGTGTAGGAAACAAATCTTCCATTTCTGCACTGTAGTGGACTGAACTGTGATCTCTGAAGTGGTATATTTAAGTGGCTGGGGGTGTGGGGGGTGCAGGGGGTCTTGCCCCCCTGCATGGAGCAATTTTTTTTCAGCTACACTCCCAGTACTCATTTCTACCCCATTTCAATGTTCTGCTTTTCGATGTAGTCTGTTCGATGTTTTGATGCTCGAGATTTTCACCCTTCGATGTTGTGATATACACCACTGTGATCAACCCAGCACATTCTTTTTGTAGAAAACAAGGACATTTGATAAGTAACTGTGATAAAAGAAAATGTTATATTTGTGGGGAAATGAGAGATGAAGCAAAAAATGTGAAATTAAATGGTATAAATGTAACAAAATTGGACATTTATGGATGGATTGCAAAACTGAAAATAAAAGTATGGAAAAAGAAAAAATAAAGAAAATAAAATGAACAAAGAAAATAAATGTTAGAAGTACTGGAAATAGAAGAAAAATTAGATGAGAAAAATAATAAAGGACATACAAAAAGGTTATGAAATATGTAATGAAGAAGACATAAATTGGGAGATAGGGAAAGAAAAAAAGAATTAGTTTGGTAAAAGACAAAAAAGAAAATTTAAAGGGAAAATTACAAAAGAAAAAAGAAAGGAAATGGATGAAAAGAACATATACCGATGATGATTGGGTGTTGGTATAAGTAAGGTTATTGACTCCCTGACAGAAGGTACAGCGTTTGATTTTTACCTTTGGGAGGGAAAATTGCAAGGCTTAGAATGGCCTATTATGAAAGCTAGCCTTGTAATTAGCATTGAACTTATGAAAACACAAATTCTGTAAATTGCAGTAGTATTAAGAATAAAGCAAGAAGAATAAGGATTTTGAAGTGGTGTAATACATCTGGTGTAGATGTAATTATATTAGAAGACACAAGAGTTTTAACACATGAAGAAAGATTACAAACAGAAAAACTATGGGAACCACAGATAACCTGGAATTTGGGAAATGAGAGATGTTCTGGAATAGTTATAGTTTATAGAAATACAGTAAGGATATTAGATGTAACTTTAGCAAAGATTGGAAGATTAACCATTATAGATTTAAAATGGAAAGAACAGGTACATATAATTATAACATTATATGCTTATACTAATTGTAAAGAAAGGAAATGCTTATTCCACTGGAATTTATACTATGTATTGGTAAATATGAATATTATAATAACAGGAGACTTTGATTGTGATTAAAGAAGCAAGTGTAAAATTAAAGTAAATGATATAAAAATATTAGAATTTATAAGTCATGGTAAGTTAAATCTTTGGGACAAAAGGAGTATGTATAGAACTGAAACAGATATTTTTTATATCATAAGGTTTAATTATAGGAGGAGGGCAGGTAGTAGTTGAAACAGGATTTTCTGATCATCTTGCAATACGACTAGAGATAAACAAAAACAAGGGATATACGGGAATAGGCAAAAAAATAAAAAATAAAAATGATAAAGCATGTAATGAAGAAGAAAAGAGATTAGCAATACAGTTATGGAAAGATCATATACCCATGAAAACATTTTATAAAAATTGGTCTGAATGGTATACTATATTTAAAGAAAAGTATACAAATGTTTCTTACAGTGGCAGTATGATAAGAGGAAATAGAGAAAGAAAAATACTAAACAACATATAATGATGCATTGGAAGATTTAGAACATAATAATAGAAAGTACTTTGACAAAGGAAATACTTATATGAAAGAAATCAAGAAACATACAAGAACAGTTCTATAACTAACATACTTTTCCAAATAAAGAAAATAAATAATACGTTAGTTAAGGATATTAGTAAAGGAAGATGGTAGCATAATGAAAGAAAGAAAAAAGTAAAATGATGAATAGAAAGAACTCAGGAAAAGATTATGAATGGTACAGTAAAATGTGTACAGGAACTGTTTAAAGAAAAAAGGTAGTGAAAGAAACATGGAAAGTATAAAAAGTTAACAGAAAAAGAGAATAAAGAGTTGGAAAAGGAGATTAATTTAAATAAGCTAGATAAAGTATTGGGAAAATTAAATATAGATTTGGCTGCAGGACCAGATTGAATAGGGTATGAAATGCAAAAAATAAAAATGAAGTGATTGGCAAAAAATAATTATAATAAAGCTGAAGAATTAATGGTTATATGATGGTTTTATGAAAGAATTATGTAATGGGATACTTAAATTCATAAGGAAGAAGGATGACAGAAAAACTGGAGACTGATAGTATTGAATAATAATGATTATAAGATCTTTATCAAAATAATACATAAGAGACTTGAAACTAAAATGAGAAATCTGGAACATAGTATATATAGTATAAAGTGGAACAATTGTCAAGAATTATTAATGATAGAGAAATTGTGGATGAAATTATGAATCAAAAAGAAGAAGTAAACATTGTGCTATGAGACCTATTGGACAGGAAATCTTATGGATAATAATGAAAGAATATAATATAAGTGAGAAAGTTATAAAATTACGTATGTCAGGATATAATAATATTAAAGTGAAATATAAGCAAATGGTCGATTAAGCCAAGAGATGCATATGAGGAGTGGTGTAAGACAGAGATATAAAATGAGTGGCATACTTTTTCCATTAGTTATGAATGTGACATCATGTGAAATAAATTTCAAAAAGAAGGTCTGAAGGGTTAGAATTCCAGTTCCGTTAACATATGCAAAAGACATAATAATTGCAAAACATAAAATTAGGATAAAAAGTTAAAATTTTCACTAATGACTTTCCAAAATGTACTATAATGCATTAATTTGTACCAAGATTTAAGCTCTGGCATTAGCACCAATCTTTTGTCTGTATTTAGACCTTCCTGAAGGTTGTTCTTGTTTAGAGGGGATTCAATGAGTACTCCAAGTTTGCAATCATCTGTGAACTTGTCTAGTTAAGGCCTTTGACATTGGCTTTGACAAATGAGAAGTAAATGGCAAAGAGTGCTAGGTCTAGCACAAACCTGGGGTACTCCATTGATGACTGGCATCTTTGTGGAGGTGGGTGTACTGATTCTAACCTGCTACATCCTATCAGTGAGCCAGCTAACTATCCAGAAAATTATAAAGGAGTTTATACCTAGTTCTGTGAGTTTTTTTACAATGCCTGAGGGGGGTATTGTAGTAAAGGCCTCAGCCAGATCTAGATAGGCAATATGCACTGACTTCCCTCATCCTCTTCCTTGATCATCTTTTCAAAGAAGTCCACCAAATTCAGTAAGCATGACCTTCCATTGACAAAGTCAAACTGGTATGGATCCAGGGTTTGGAAGTCTCCTATGTCTTTCTTGATAATTTCCATAATAATTCTTTCCATGGCTTTGCAAATAAGACTTCTCAGACTAATGGTCTGTAGTTTCCAGGATCTGTTGACAGTCCTCCCTTATGAAGGGGGTGACATCACATTCCTTCATTCATGTTGCACAAAGCTAATTTTAAGACTGTAGTTAAATAATGACTCCAGATGCCCTGATAAGTTGTATTTTAGACTATTCAGGAGGCATCATGGGATATTATCATGGCCCCTTGAGGCCGTGTTCTTCTCTTTAGTGAGTGCAGCCAGTACATGCTCCATAGTTATAGTTAGAGAGGTTTTCTTTGAAAGTACTTTTGGGGGAATGGTTGAGATAGGGGGGGGGGATAAAGTTGGAACTGAATTTGTCTACTAATAGGTTCACTATATCACTAGACTTTGCGAATATGGCAGTATTAACCACCAGTTCAGCACTTTGTTGAGTGCTGCCCTGTTTTCTGACGTAGTTAAAGGAAGCCTTATGGTTATCTTTCACCTGGAAGGCTATCTTAAACTCAAAGACAAGTGTTTTTTGTTGACCTAATTAGCTTATTTACTTCAATGAGAGAGAGAGAGAGAGAGAGGGAGAGAACATTTTTATCTTTATGGGAATCACCTTTCCTGTTTTTTGCCATAATTGTTTTCTTTTTGTTATATATATATTTATTTAATAATTTATTTTATTTTATTTTTATTTTACATTTGTTTACAGAGGAGGTCCGATTGGACAGAGCTGTCCTTTTTCAGCGGAGGCCCAGGCAGAAAAGCTCCAGAACAACTGCTAACATACTATACCATAGATATTTACATGAGCACTTTGGTTTACACATTCAGTTATAAAAATATAGCAGATAATAATATGTGATTGCATAAGATATTTACATAAGCATAGTGGTTAGGCATACAATTAAAAGTATAGCAGGTAATAACATATGATTGTTGTTCATACAGTATGTTCATTAGAAATAATCTTGAAGATGTACTGAAGATAAGACAAGAAAGGAAAACTAAAAAAGGAAGAGAATACAGACAAGTTCATATGAGGTGCATTGACATTTTAAGGGAAAATGCTTCAGCTTAGTCTAGGGGAGAGTTAGTGGGTATAGATGGGACAGTGGGGAGTAGGCTGCAGTGAGTTGGTAAGTAATGTTTGATAATATATAGTGCACTTGTTTGTATTTTAAAGAGGAGGTTGGATAGTAGGTACAGGAAAAGAGTTAGAATATGTCAGCCAGGTGCTAGGCAGTTGTAAGCCCAGGAGTCGTTTAGGTGGGAAATATGCTGTTTTTTGAAGACGACTTTCTTACTTTGTACCCTGACTTGTAGTGGTAGGGAGATCCAAGTCCTGGCAATGTTGCTAGAATACAGGGAGTTAGCAGTTAGCAGTAATTGCTTTTGGAGATTGCGACTAGTACCTTGTTTGTAGATCTAAGTTCTCGGTTTTAGAGGGTGATCAAGTCTTGTAAAGCTGGAGTTTTGGTACAGTATTTGATGAGCTACAAGAAGGTGGTTTAATGCTAAGATGTTAGGGAGTTCAAGCCAGGAAAGCTGTTTTAGGGCCTGACAGTGGTGGGTGCAGTAGGAGGAGTTTGTGGCGAATTTTGCTATTTTGTTGAGCATACTGATAGCTTGTTTAAATCGCTCTTGTTTAGATTAATTAGGACAAGAGAAGCATACAGTAATGTAGAGAGAAGATGGATATGAGCTAGGGTAACTTTACTGTTGCTGGTTACGAAGTTTTTACATCTGTAAAGAGTACCTAGTTTTTTGTTGACTTTGGTTATTGTATGAGCTATGTTTTTGTCAAATTTCATATTATTGTCAATAATGACCCCTAGTAATTTGGTTTGTGTGATGGGGAAGAAAGGGGTATTATCTGATGCAAAAATAGAGAACAGAGGAATTGATGTAGCTGCTTTTGAAGGATGGAGGAGGATAAGTTGGGTCTTTTGATGATTTAGTATTAGCTGGGAGTTTGTTAGCCAGGTTTCGATGGATGTAAAGGCTTCTTGAATCTTGATTTGAAGCTGTTGGAGCATGGGGACAGAGCAGATTAAGGTGGAGTCATCATGGTATTGAACCAGGTTTGTTAGAAGGGTGGCTTTGTGAAGATTATTTGTAAATATAGTGAAAAGTAGGGGTTGTAGGATTGATGCTTGGGGCACTCCTAGTTTTACAGGAAGTAGAGAGAAAGGTAGTTTTTCAATTGAACAGCTTGTTGGCATTGGGAGAGAGAGTCTTGAAACCATAATAGAGTGGGGGTAGTTAGTTTTAATTCTGAGAGTGATGTTATTAGTTTTGCATGGGAGCCTATATCAAATGTATCTGATAAGTCAAGGAAAACTGCAGACACTAGTTGACCATTGTTACATTGCATATTTACTAGGTTACTAAAATGGGTGAGTGCAGTAGTAGTGCTATGGTTGGGGCAGAATCCGTGTTGAGTTTCGGCAAGAAGATTGTTGGAGAGGAGATGTGTTAGGACCTGTGTTTGGATAAATTTTTCCAGTATTTTAGTCACTGGGGAAAGTATAACTATAAGGTGCTAGTTAGGTCAGTGGAGTTGCCCACTTTGTGTATTGGTATAATGTAGGAGATTTTCATGAGAAGTGGCACTTTTTGCTCTGAGATTGATCTGTTAATGATTATAGAGACTGGGTAGAAAATGGCTTTGGTGGCTATTTGTAGTAATTTGGCAGGTAGTTTGTTGACTGCTAAGATGATGGGTTTAAGTTTGGTTAGGTGTCTATAGATGGAGTAAGTTGGTACAGGTTGAAGGGTGAAGGAGTTAGTGATATTTGATGAGTTATATAGTAGAGTCCGGGTTGAGGAGTGTGGGTCTGTTGACAGCTTTAATATAGAGTTGGTAAAGAACTCATTGAATTGTGTGGCTGTATTTATAGAGGTGGTGTATAAGTTTGAATGAGGAGTTGGTGATTTACCTGGTTGGAGAATACTGTTTATAGTGGCCCAGAACTTTTGTGGGTTGGTATTATGCTTAGTTTGAATTTCACTCTAGTATTTCTGTTTGTCTAGTCTGATTTGTTTCTTTACAGTGTTTTTCAGTTGTAAGAATGTTTGCCTATTAGAAGTTTGTTTTTGCACCAGGTGTCTCATGCTTTGTCCCTTTGTTTCATAAGTTGTCTAGTGCTCTTGGTAAGCCATGGGGCATAGATGGTTTTAGTGCAGATCTGTCTTGGTGGAGCAAGGTCGTTGAGAAGGCCTAAGAAGATAGTGTTGAAATACTCAACTGCTTCATCTAAAGAAAGTGTTAAAAGAGGGGACCAGTTAGAGTGTTTAAGGCCTGTATTAAGGACGTCAACCCTGAAGTTTTTAGTTTATGTGATGTGTTTAAGAGAGCTGGTTCTAGTGAATTCCACTTCCTCTTTTAGCTGTACGGTCTTTTCATAGTATGCTATAACCAGGAGGAAGTACTTCTTCATTTTTAATGTGTGGTTTACGCCATGTTTCTGTGAGGAAGATGATGTCAGGTAAGTATAACACTATGGTTGCATGGAGCTCAGTGGTTTTATTAAGGATGCTTCTTATGTTATGATTTATTTTTAGACTATCGGATTTTCTCTTAAGTAGGCTAGTATTGGTTCCAGGGTGATTCTGGGGATTAGTAGGACTTGTTACTGGAGATGGGTTGGGGTTGATATCACCACTGCATAGCAAGTGAGAGGCATTGTTTTTTATGGTTTGTAGGTATTTGGAGAAGTCACATTGTATGGATACCTTACATTTGCTTTGATAATGGAGGGATTTGTAGAGGTATAGGTCATAGGTGGTGTGGTTAAAGAGTGAGGATGAGATGAGTAAGAGGTAGTTAATGAATGTTGGAAGTGAGGTTGAAGTGGGGGTGACATGTTGGGGATTGTAATGTTGTTCAAGTAGATTGAGGATAGATGGGCTGTGATGGTTAGTGCTAGTGTTAAAATTATTTGATGGGAGCACATGTTTGGTTATTTAGAAGTGGTAGGGATGTATAGAGATAACCCTGTGGAATGTGTAGGGGTCCTGATAGTATATAGGTAAGATGGGTTGTAGCAACTTTGTGAGTGGAGAGGTACTATGTGTAGTGTGTGTAATATGAGAGCAAAGTAGGGGGAGGGAATGGTTGTGGTTGTTTTCATGATTGGCTGAGGGACGGGGGGGGTTGTGTGTGGGTGTGGTAAGGTTAGGTATATAGGATATGAGCTAGGGTTGGGTGGATGAGGGTAAGGTATGGGAATGGAGCGGACAGAGCCCTACCTAAGAGGTAAAAGCTGAAAAAAAGGATCAGGAGTCCGACTCAATAATGAAGGTAAGCAGCGTTGTACCTTAATGGCAGGGATTATGCCAGTTACTGTGTTCCACTATTTATTCACAGTGAATGGAAAAATAAATGCTTTGAAGGGACTTGGGGGAATTGGGTGACTTTACAGTAGACAGAAAGATTGGAGAATTTAAATAACTGTAGAGAACTGTCCTGCTTGCAAGATGAGCTGCTTATCTGGGTTAAGATTCAGTTGTTTGGTGGTGTTCTAGTGGCAGTTAGTTGCATCTTGTTTAATTTTGGATGCCACCAGGGCATTTTGTTTCTCTGGCTAGTCCTGGGCTTACCTGTGGTTGGAACAGCATTCTCTATGCAGCCATTGAAATGGTTGTATGGAGTTTCTGAGAGCAGTTCAGCATAAGCTGCTGTGTTCTCAGGGTTTGGATGGGCATCATATTTTGAGAAATCATAACTTAATAACAGGTAATTTACCTTGGAATAGTTCCTGTTACTGGTTTAAATGAGATTACAGAGTTGAATTTAATTTCAAAGGAGACACCTTTATGATCAGACTTTACCTGGAAGGACAAGATATGTGTGTGTGTGTGTGTGGGGGGGGGTTGCAGCACTCTCTTATATTTGTGAACATGAGGTCCAGTAGTTTGAAGCCTCTAGTGGGCATATTCACTATTTGGGCAAGGGTGTTTGTATTTTGAAAATCCAAGAATCTGTTTGCCTGTAGATTTGAGGCCTTCTAGGATTCCTAATCTATAGAGGCATGATAAAGTTTCCCATAAGTACAGTGTTAAGTTGGAATGCAAGGGTCTCCAGCTGGTCCAAGTATGCATTCTGAGCTTCTTGAGACATGGAGGGTGACCTATAGCTGACTAGGATATGGAACACGATTTTGTCTATTGTGATATGCATGCAGTGGAACTCCAGCACATCATCCTGTTTGACCACTGACATATATTGCCACACCTCCAGCTTTAGCCTTTTTCTGTGCAGCTACTGGTTTGAATGTGTTGAAGGCACTGAAACCCTGCACTGGCTGCATACTCTTTGCCACTTTAACCACATCTTGGTAACTACATAGATGTCTATATTTTCAAATGTGAGAAGGGCTTGGAAGGAGTGTAGTTTTTTATTTAGGCTCCTGGCATTGAGCAGCGAGACCTTGAGGTTCAATTAAGTTGATTTTGCTATGTCAGTAGGTTTGTTCGTTTGGCATTGCCTAAAAAAGGCACTATGGAGTTGGTTGTTCTCCCTGTCTCAGAGTTACTGAACACCACTATTATGATGTATGTTTTCTTCTGTAGGTTGCTCTATTTATTTTCAGTGTTACTTTGTTTCTTTCTTACAGATATCTGTTGCCTAGAGTATTCCCTTATTTGATGGTTCTGTCTTTACATTTGCAGAAATGTGTTTAGAATTCTCACCAGGTACTGTCTATTCCTTTTTAACTAGCCTGCTGAAATTCTTCTCAGTGATATGTTTTCTCCACAACACCCATCTGTTACTTAACATTTTATTTTTCTTGGGTACTGGGAAACTGTACAATTCTACCCAAGTTGTACTCTTCATACCTCTGAAGTTTTCTCCTTCAGATTCCAGACTTTCAGGGGACAATCATTTCTGTTAATTTTTGATAGTTCTGTTCCTTGTTTCATAACACTTTCTGAATGCATCAACACTTATCTTGTTTGCTTTACATACATTTCTTTCTTTGTACAGGATAGGCTTTTGCAGACAGCTCTGTCATGGATGTAGGCCGATATATATGTTTAAATGGTTTACATTTTCAATGTATCAATGTTCTAACCAAAGGTTTATACCGTTAGAGTTTCTAACACCATTCCCTGATCTTTGTTGCGTTCATACACTCTAATAAATGTGCCTGATAGTTGTTACCCTTCCCTAGTTAAGCAAATGAATTTTGTAGACTTTTTCACCTACATATCCCACAAAATCATATAGAAGATTATTAACCTTCTTATAGGTCCATAGCAAAGTATTAGACTATCTGTTCTTAAGGGCCATTTTAAGACTCACCACTTTCACTTTTTCTACTCACAATAAGCTATCAGTTTTGATTATAGATTGACCTTACCCATCCCACTGTCGATAATTATTCTTCCCATTGTCTCTATACATTTTAAACTGGGACGTTTTCCCTATCATCATCATCAATCCCCTATGGGGTCAGGGTGTTGCATCAATTGTTGCCATCCCTCTTAATTCAATGCCACTCTCCTACCTTCTTAAACAGTAATACCTGACTGTCACATGTTTTCTTTCAAGCAATCCATGCAACTTGTGGATGTACATCCTTGTTTACTCTTGCCTTCATGTCTCTCTCAAATTTTCTTTACCAAATCATCTTCTATTATTGTGTTGTGCATGACAATAGTTAGCAGAGAAACAGGACATATTACCCTCCAAACCAGAGCTTGTATTCTGATCTGAGTAGTGGGATACTCTTTCTTATGTCCATGAAACACTACTACTTCAATTGTTTTGTTATTAATGGCTTTATTTTTGCATATGTACTGCCCCATTATCAGCATGGCCATATTGACTGAATCAAGACATCTTTGCAGCTATCTGACATCAAGAAAGACATACCACAATAACAAAATGCAGAATCAATAATTCTTGCATATAATTTATAACATTCCATGTACATAACACTATTACTGCCATGCTTTTCAAAGGTTATAATTTTCACAAATATATCATCGTTATTGATACTACAACAAAATCTAGCTATGTGACCCTTTTCCACATTTAAACTGGGATGTATCTATTTCTGATACCTTTTGTTCACTCTCAAAATTTGCCACAGGCTTTATTATGGGTTTAGACTGCGTGTTTCTATGCATATATTCATGACATAACCTTTCTACTAGTACAGCCAAACCTTCAGCATTCTAAGGATCAGCTGGCCGCAAACCTTCAGCATTC
>NC_056751.1:322832640-322895140 GCF_019279795.1 Protopterus annectens
TTGTGTTTGATCTCAATATAAAAGAGAATTGGAGAGTATTCGAACAGGAATGATATTTTTATACAAGCAGCTTTTTCTGACAATGATGCACATACAAGGGCATTCATTTTCCTTAAATTAGCTGGATCAGAAGCTATTGAAACAAAGCATTCATATGTGTATGCATCAGAAGTATATGCAGGAGAATGGGCAAACCATCATATTGTGGTACCGGCTGAATCAGTGGAAGACCCTGAGTATTTAAAATGTAGATTTAGAGAAATGTGTAACCCCTAGACAAATGTTACATTAGAGAGGTACATATTTTATAGAAGAAACCCAAAACTAGGTGAAACTTTTGCAGCTTATATCATTGACTTGAGAAATAAAGCTAAAGCATGCAGATTTGGTGACTTGAAAGATGAGTTAATAAAGGACAGTCTTGTGGGTGGTGGTAACAGTGCTGCAGTGAGAAAGACTATGCTTTGTGACAGTGATAACATTAAGCAAAGCCAAAGAGATTTGTCAAATCCATGAGCTCACAGAAAGGCATACAAATATGCATATAGGTGATAAAAGTATGGTTTCAGCAGCCTCTAGAGCAAACGTATACAGCATGCAACACGTGGTAAGCAGAAACAGGCCTAAGCACATGGCAGCTGCAGCCCCTCAGGGTGTGGTAGGGAGAACTCATAACTTTTTAGCAAGTTTCAAGACTAGCTCAGTAAAAAGGGCATCCTCAGTACAGTATAAGAGTGAGTCTAAAAGAGAGAAGTGCTTAGCATTTTGTCAGGAATGCCTCAAGTGTAAAAAATGGAATGATTTTCAAAAGTTTTGTAAATCAAGCAAGCTTTGTTCTGTTATTAAGAAAGGTAACTCAAAAAAACAAGTTGATCATATAGAGAGCTGCAACCCTACATTCTATGTAGATGGTGTATCACTGTTGGTGAAAAGGTTAATGCAGTAGATTTATTGACAAAGAATGACCATTTTGTACTGTCCTGATCAATGTTAAACCCACAGAGCTCAAAGTAGGCACTGGTTTGAAGTGTAATGTAATGTCAGCAGAAACATTTGCTAAAGTTAGAGCTGGTGAGCAACTTAATTTGTTCATTTGTGTGAAGCTTGTTGCTTATGGAGGTGAAGAGATTCAAACCGAAGGTTCAGTAGTGCTTTCATGCTATTCATCTGGGAACAGTTATAGCTTGCAATTTTATGTAATCTGAAGACCTGTGCAGTCATTATTAGGTCTCAGAAACAGTTTGAGAATGAAACTCTTTTATTTTAACAAAGAATTACATCATGTAAGCACATGTCCCAGTTCCAGCTTTAGTGATACTATTTTCATAGAGTATGCTGATGTGTTTGGCAACAAGCTAGGCAAACTTCCAGTTGTGTACTCCATGAAAGTGGACCCAGCGGTCAGTCCAGTGGTCAGGCCAGCAAGAAGAGTTCCAATAGCTATGCAGGACAAAGTCAAGGTCCAGTTAGACAAAATGGTACGGCAAGTTGTGATTTGTCCAGTCACAGAACCAACCAACGTGGTAGCTGCTCATAAGAAAAATTCAAATGAAATCAGAATATGCATTGACCCAAGAGACTTGAACAAGGTATTTAAAATACCTCATCATCCTATGTGTATAGCTGAGGACATTGTAACCCTCATGCCAAATGCCACTGTTTTTTCTGTCTTAGATGCAAAGAGTTCAGCTTGGCAAGTGATTCTTGATTGCAAATCTTCACTACTGACTACATTCAGCACCCCATTTGGTAGATACAGATTTCTCAGGATGCCTTTTGGAATAAATTCTGCCTGTGAAGTCTTTCAGCACGCAATGCAGAAAATGATTTCAGGCTACCTGTGTGCAATAATAGTTGATGATTTACTGGTTGGAGGTAATGGTGAAGCAGAGCATGACAGAAACCTCAGGAATGTGCTGGACAGAGTGCGTGAAGTGAATTTAAAGCTCAATCCTGTGAAGTGTAAATTCAGGCTACCAGAAGTTACTTTCAGTATATGGGTCATTTATTTACCAATACAGGCTTATGACCAGATCCTTCTAAGAAATCAGCCATTCTTGAAATGCCAGCTCCAGACAATGTCCAAGCCCTACAGTGTTTTCTTGGTATGGTTAAGTATTTGGGCAAATTTATCCCTGACTTTAGTGAGTTAATAGCACCTTTAAGAGAGCTGGCATGCAAAAATGTTGTGTGGTCATGGTTAGAACACCACCAGAGAGCATTTGATAACCTCAAACAGCAAACTGCTAATCCCATCTACATTAAGATAATATGATGTCCATAAACCACTAGTTCTTTCCTGTGATGCTTCAAAGTGCAGTCTTGGTGCAGTTATTCTTCAAGAGGGCAGAGCTGTTGCCTATGTATCTAGAACTCTTTCCCAAACTGAGATGCAGTATGTTCAAATTGAGAAGGAACTTTTGGCAATTGTGTTCCCATGTTCGAAGTTCCATGATTATAGTTATGGCCAGGCTATCCAGACAGAAACTGACCATCAACCTATAGTTACTATTTTAAAGAAGCCTATGCATTACACTCCAACAAGACTACAAAGAATGAGGCTCAAACTGAAAAAGTATAATTTTAAAATGGTCTATACAAGGGGTAATACCTTATCCAGATTGCTCAGAAATACCACAGAACAGCTTGATGCAGAGAAGTTTTGACTTTGATGTTATGGAAGTGTGTAATTTTTCTACCATGAGACTTGATGAGCTGAGAGATCATAGAAAGACTGATTCAATTTTGCAAATGCTCACCCACTTCATCAATGTAAGATGGCCATGAAAGCAACCCTGTGTTCTGCCAGAAGTGCAGCCTTACTTTCCATACAGAGATGAGATGTTGATGGAAGACGGCATCATTTTCCAAGGTCCAAAACTTGTTGTTCCTACTTCTTTGCAATGTGAATACATTCAGATTTTACATTGTGGCCACCCAGGTATCAATTCTACCAAAAAAGGGTGAGAAGACTAGTATTTTGGCCTTCTCTAGCAAAGGACATTAAAAAGTGCTTTCTTATTGTTCAGTGTGCAACAGTACTAAGCTGCATTTTGCAAAAAAAGCCACTTCAGCTATGTCAAAATCCTGAACTACCTTGGTCAAAAGTAGTAACTGACATATTTGAGTAGAAGAATCAATATTGTTTACTGCTGGTAGACTCTTATTCGAACTGGTTGAGATCAATTTGCTACCTAACCTAATGTCCAGTGCTGTTGTTACTAAGATGAAATGTCATTTCTCAGTCCATGATAGTCCAGACAAAGTTATTTCTGACAATGGTTCTGAATTTACCAGTCAATTGTTTCAGAGATTTGCTAAAGAGTGTGACTTTATCCATGTTACTAGCAGTCCTCAATATCCTCAGTCAAACAGCTATGCTGAACGTGCAGTACAGATTGGAATGCAATTACTGGAGAGGTCAAAGCATGACAACACCGATATCTTCTTGAATTTACTCACTCTCGGAAATATACGCTGTGACAACCAACTAGGCTCTCCTGCCCAAAGACTTTTACCTAGGTAAATCAGAATAAGCTTGCCTATCAGTTCTAGTTTGTTAGTGCCTAATGCTAAAAATAACAGAGCAATCAAAGCCCAGCTTTTTAAAACACATTCTTCTCAGATGTCCAGCTATGATAAAAAGGAGCAGATTTCTTCACCCGTTAAAAGAAGGAGAGACAGTGAGGATGCAAACGGCAAAAGGCTTTGATTGAATTGGTCGAGTGTGAGGTATATGTACCAAGCCAAGATCCTACTTAGTGGAATCTGAAGGTATAGAATACAGGAGAAACTGCAGGCATCTTCTTTCTGTATCAGAAATGATACTGCAGCATTGTACCTGTGATACAGACTCTATATCTCATAGCAACCCTGATAATGTTTGTACCAAAGAACGTGTCACAGTGTTCATTTCCATTCCTGATGATGTCACAGATGTCCCAAAAGTTGAACATTCCTTGAAGACAGTCCCCTTTGTTAGATCCAGTTCTGACTTTTATGTTGCACGGTCAGATCATATTTCTAGACCTAGTGTAGAATACACAGCAACATGGACATAATTGTTTTATATGTGTCTAATTTTGTAGGATTGCATGTCAAATAACTAGTTCTGTATAACTGCATGTCAAAAGATTATTTCTATAAATTGCATGTCATTGAATACTGTCATTTAATATAAGGACCGTTTCTCAAATATTGAGGATGTAGATCAGAGCATGTATATATAATTTTAAGAAGTATTTCCAGCTGTAGCATGTGCATATAAATACAGAGCACATGCAGGTAGCAGTGCCATTTTGAGAGAATAACCAGAGTGTTAACATGTATGAGTGTGGTAGTCAGTCTCTTTATAAGTTTAAGTTTAAGTTGAAAAGCCTCATTTCTGATGTTTGTGTACTTAATAAAGCTACTTGAACAGACAAGAACCCACGAATGTTTGTCTATTTTATTCTGACCAGACAAGCGACAATAGCTATGTGTTGAATTTTTGAGTGCCAATTTTACGTCCCAATAATGTTTTTTTTTTTTTTTTCTAATGTAACTGACTTCTGTAAAACTTTAGAAAGTGCCAATATTTTTAAAGAAAAGGACTACAAAAATGAAATGCAAAAATGTGTTGTGTAAAAACAGGACTGTTAAAGAATGCAAAGACTTTCAGATGAGGAGATAAAGGCAATAGGTGGTTGATGGGTGGGGAAGGCAAAAAGCTGAAGTGGCATAGGTTGGATTGGCCTTGTAGGATGGCCTGGAACTTCAGTATAAATGAGTACCAGTCTCCACCTCATTTGCAGTGAGTTCAAGCTCCTTGCTCAAGTCATGATACCCCCCACCTTAATGCATTGCACTATACCTGACTTTAGTAGTTTAGAATGATGGCAAATTTTAAATATCTTCCAAATATTACCCTTGAATTGTAGTGTTGCTATGTAGCATAAAGCCTGTGTTGGTCCATGTTACAAGAGCAATTCACCATTATGCATGTAGCTGACAGAACTGGTATGGTTGAGATCTGTCATGCCTTACCATAATTAACACAATCAACGTTTACTCTACTCCTCTGCCCTGCATGCGCATACTCACCCAATGCAATGCCCCTTAATTCAGTTGCAGGACCAGCTGCACTAACTCCACTCCATAATTTCTATGCAGTTGAAGAACATGCCACTCAAAGACTTAGCTTTATTAATCACATGGATCATTGGCAGAGTAGTAATATACATTGCAGTTACCAATTTGGTGGTATCAGGACATTGTAAACCCCAGGGTCATTATGTCTTGATGGCAAACTGTTGTGCATCATTATGTGTAGAGTAAGGTACATTGTGTTATGCACATCTCGTTTATAAACTGCTACTCATTAATCATACTCATGTCACTTTTCAAACATAGATTAGCAGTATATTATTAACACCTCAATATATATCCATAATGTCTGAAATGAGTTTGACCCTGTAGCTTTTTCATACAGTACAGAAATAAAACTATAAATTATTTCTGTCTATCCTTTTACCATTCTGCATTGTGTTCTATCTTCAGAGACACATTTTTATCATTTTTAAGTTTTAACTAACATTGTGGTATCAGCTATTACAAATTTAAAGTTCATATTTTTACCTCATAAGCATTTGCAGTTTATTTTCTGATGATTACATGACATTTTGTTAACATTGTCTGGTAACTCTGTGGGCTTTGATTATCTTCCAAAAGAGTAGTCCTTGCACTTAAAGGACAACTAACCGAGTCAGCCACTGTCCTTTCTTTTAACCAGTAGATTACACTGCATATGCCAGTGACTTAGTTTCCCTGGCTAACAGGTTTCTGCATTCAGGAAATGAAAGAAAACCTGTTCTACTTGGTACTTCTCTGCTAATTGCTTTGTACTGGCTATAAACTGATTACTCTCTTTTATAAACTGACTTGAGGGTTAGAGGATCAGTGTAGTAGAACATATTGCTAAGTATCCCCTCACTATTTTTAGCTTTATAGGTTTATACTAGGTTAACTTCCCTTTCTGGGCCATTTTAGCCCTAGCCAATTATCTCATTTGAGAATCAAACCCCACACATTGTCTGTAAGGTAAACACTTTAACTATTATGCCAGCCTCTATTGTCTCATCCTTCACTCAGTCACCAACTTCCATCATAGTGCAGATATGTGTCATAAGTTATTACATTTCTACTTGTTCTAAAACTGGGTAGAACAATGGATAGACCTTGGTAATATATTGTATTTGCATCAATTTCATTCAAATTAAATAAGCTTTATATATGTTGAGCATGTGCCTTTCAACAAGAATGTAATGCCATTTACTGCTGTTTTGGTATATATGCACCATTCTTTGATATATTGGTTAATCACATTAATGTTTATTAAGTGATGGTTTAATATTGTAGTTATCAGTGTAGTGCTATGTTATGTTAACTTGATCTATGCAGCTCTATATATATATATACAGTGTATTACTATGGTTCTCTACCAGTACACCCCCTGGAAACTTACTTTTAGCTTACATTCATAAACCTTTTTACCATCTGTCTACTCTTATACAATCCATATATTCTCTTACTGTGACTCTCTGTGGTTCTTCCCCCATCTCTTTTTGTGATAAGTATTAACCTTCTTGCCTCATTTTAGCAGAATTGTTCTCTTCTTTCATTTCAGAGACTGTGGTCATTACATCCAACCCCAATATTGCAGGAGCTCTGCCACAGGGTCCAACTCCCAAATGTTTTCACTGTGAATTTTGTCTTTGTACAGTATAAGCAATATTAGCTTGAAAAACCTTGCTGTGTATTAACTTCAACCAGTCAAATATGTGCCTACCTATGGTGGAAATTATCTTTAACATCCCCACTCCAAAAGAGTAGGGCTTGCACTCTAAGGACCACATCTTAAGTTGGCCACTGTCCTTTCTCTTGACCAATAGTTTACACTCTATATGCCAGTTGTTTAGGCTTCTGGGCTGATAGGTTTCTGCATTCAGGAAGTGAAAGAAACCCTTCTTTACTGGGTACCTCTCTAGTAGTTGCTTTGTATTGGCTATAAACGGATTACTGTCCCTTATCATGTAACCTGAGGGCTGGAAGTATGTGAGAAGCTGAGACTGACACTTCTTTATGAGTGAGTCTTTATGAGACTGACAATCTTCTTTATATCTATCCTGGTGAAAATGTACCTATAATGGAAATAACCTACACTGGATCTCTATGATAATTTCACAAAAAACAAGATAACGGTTGAATGTCAATTGTTTGGACATAAACTCTAACTATCCTACATCTAACATGAACTTTTTTGGTTTCACATATCTACTTAATAGCCCTACACATTATAGTAAGACATCAGGTTTCCTATTAGACTGGATCCTAGTAGCAGACCCTAGCAAATACACCATCACAGGTACAATGTCTGAGTGTTTCAATGATCATCTCCCAATCTATACAACCAGACATCTTAAACATCCTTTTAAATAGCATGTTTACTAAATAACACACAACTTTTTCAAGATTAACCCAGAAATGTTCATTACTACTCTATCATCTTTTAACTGGAACTGCCTGAAAATACTTCCCTTACATGATGCTGTAAATGAATTCAGTACAACTTTCCTGAATATTCTAAATAGTTTTGCACCTCCTAAAAGGAAGAGACTAAAATGAATAATGTAATTTGATTATCCAAAAAGAGTAGAATGCTAATGCATTATAGAGAAAAAGTGTAGAAAGAATGGCAAAAATAGAAAACATCACAATATCTTAAAAACATCTAAATGCTTTGCAATCATACTAAAAAGCAATTTAGTGATGACAAACATTATACTATAATAACTGTCAGAATAATAGTAAGCACAACCTAAAACATTCTGGACCGCATTAAAGAAATCTCGCATCCCAGCCATAAACTCAATCCTATCCTGTAGATCAGAGTGTATCTGCTGTATCTTTAAGAAGCATATCAAGGACTGAATGTGCACATATAAATACCAGGCAGATGCTATTCCCAGTGCCATTTTGAGAGTGCAGCCAGAGAGTGAGCATGTATGATTGCAGTAGTTTGTTTATAAGTTACTTAAGATAAAGTCAGTAAACTTCTATCGTGATGTGTTTGTATATAATAAAGCTGCCTGAACAGAACCCGTGAAGACTCTTCTATTGTGTCCAAAGCAGGAGAGTGACAAATCCCTTTCCCAATGACCCATCACTTGAAAACACTACATAATTCAACTCTTATTTCATAGGTTCATAGGTAGGTACTAGTCTATCTGCCAGAGGGCATTTATAAGCCTAGCCAGAGTGTGTCGGCTTTTGCCGCCCCATTGATTAATTAACTGAGCCTCTGTCAAACAGAGCCAATGAAGTGATCCCAGGGGTGTATTTTCTGTTACCCATCCACTCGTCAAGGTTTCTCTTGAAGAGTGTTAGTGAGGGGCTCTGCCTAATGTAGATAGGAATTTTGTTCCAAAGCATGGGGAGTCTCTGTGACAGGAATCTATCTCTCCAGCATGTTCTATTTATTGTTGTGGCGAGGTTTATCTCACTAGAGCATGTAGCTAGCAGTGACTTGTATTTCTTTAGGTGGAGCATGTCCATCAATTCTGAGTTGGACATGGCTTTGTAAGTCAGGCAGAGATCACCTCTGAGTAAGCGATATGCCATGGAGTACAGCCGGAGTTATTTCAGTCAGTCTGCATAGGACATATGTTTGAGGCCAGTAATCCTCTTCATGAGGTACTTTTCTGGTCTTTCCAGCTGTTGGAAGTGTCTTTTGAGGTACATCCCAAATGGGGCATTCTACCCTATGATGGGTCTGATGAGTGATGAGTAGAGGGGCACTATAACCTCTTTATTTCTAGATGTGAACCCTTTAGTAATTAGATGGGCCACATAGAAGGATTTCCTAACTGATTGTCAAAGGAGAAATTACTATCTACCTGGGTCCCCAGATCTTTTATGTATTAAGGGGGCTGCCACCTATGTGGTAATTTGTAGGTGTTTGTTTTTCCCAAATGGGATGACTATGCATTTTTTGGCATTTAGTTTGAGGCCATGACTTTTGACACCAGGTGTCCATCTCAGTAAGGCCTTCTTGGAGGATGTCTGTGTCAGCCGGAGAGTCAATTATGGCTCCCAGTTTGCAGTCATCGGAAAACTTGGTTAGCCATAGTCCTCCTGTGTTTGCCTGTACTTCTGGGAAGTATATGCCAAACAGTAGGGGTCCCAGGACCAAGCCTTGCAGGACACTACTTGTGACTGGTTTAGAGTCAGACCTGGAGCCCGCTATTCTTACCATGTGAGTTCTGTCTGTAAGCCAGTTGGCAACCCATCTTGTGACGTAGGGGTTTATGTTCAGGCTGGTGAGTTTTTCTATAATACCCAAGTGAGGAATGGTGTTGAACACCTTGCCAAAGTCAAGATAGGCTGGGTGAACCACTTTTCCCTCGTCTATGGCCTTGGTGACTGTCTCAAAGAAGTCAACCAGGTTTAGTAGGCATGATCTGCCCTTAACAAAGCAGAACTGGGTTGGGTCATATGTTTGGAGGTTCCCAATGTCTTTGTTAATGAATTCCATGATGATGCACTCCATAGCCTTGCAGACCAGGCTAGTCAGGCTTATTAGATAAATTAACCAGGGTCATTTGTGGCTCCTCCTTTGTGGAGTGGAATAACCATTACTGTGCATCATTCTATAGGCATGTAGCCTGTGGAGAGGCTTGAGGTTGAACAGCATGTTTAGGTGGGGGGTTAGTTCATTTTGTAGTTCGTGCAAGATGCATCCTGGGACACCATCTGCCCCCATTGGCGCTGTGTTTTTGGCTTTTGAAAAGTCTGTTTCCATCTCTGCATCTGTGATTTCCGGGACACTACACTTTTTTGGTATTGTTGTGGGCCCTTTTGGAGGTGAGAGGGGGGTGAAGTTTGCACTGAATCTATCTGCCAGGATGTTGGCAATATCAGTAGGTTCAGTATATTTTGTGCTATTTTGCACTAGGTCAGAGCATATCTGTGAGTTGCCACTTAGATTCTTGACATAGCTAAAGAAGGCTTTGTGGCTATCTTTTGAATCCATGGCTATTGTTCTTTCGAAGTTAGCCTTGGGTGGTTTTATGAGGGACCTTCGTCTCTTACTGATACTGATCAGGGATGTCTTTCCTTCTTGGGATTTGCTTTTTTTCTGAACTAGTTTTGTCCTTTTATTGTATGGCCTGTTTACTGCAGGGGTCCATCAGACTGGTTTCCTTCTCTTAGTGGAGTGAGTCTTGGTTTTGCTAGGGATGGCATGATCCATGCATCCTTGTAGGTGCTCATATAGTGCATTTGTAAAGGATTCTGCATCTTGGGCAGCATTATCCTTTAGCATGGGGGCTGTGAAACGTACCACCTCTGTCTTAAGTAAGGTGAAGTTTGCTTTAGAAAAGTTTTTCACTGTGGTTTCCTTGGTTGGGGGTGGTGGTGGGATGTGGACATCCAGAGGGATTAGTTTATGGTCTGATCTAACCAGTGACAGGTTGACCTCCGGTGCGGAACACCTGTCACCCATGTTGGTGATGACCAGGTTCAATATGTTTTCACCTCTGGTAGGGGAGTTTACCAGCTGATCCAGGGCATTTCAGTTGATAAATTCCAGGAAGCTCTGAGCCTGGGAGTTTGTACTCAAGTAGTTTTCCCAGTTAATGGTAGGGTAATTGAAATCACCCAATATCAGGGTATTTGGTAGGACCTTCATGTTTTACAGTGTCTCCAGAAAGGCAGAGTGGTGGTCCTGGGTCATGGAGGGTGATCTGTAGCAGGCCACAATTTGCATTGCAGATTTGTCCGATGTTAGTTGCACATGGATGATCTCAGAGGTATCATGCTGCGCCACTAACCTGGAGGTGTAGGTATCCTTAATGAATATGGATACAACCCCTCCTTTTGTGTTTCAGTCCATGTTCTGTGGTTGAAATGTGTGGTATGAGTTGTAGCCCAGTAGTGCTGGAGTGCTTTCCGGAGCCTTGAAACAGGTTTCAGTTACTGCACAGATGTCGACGTTCTCCATACTGATGAGTGCTTCGAGCGCATGCATTTTGAGATTTAAACTCCTGGCGTTGAGTAGCATAACCCTCATTTTTTTAATTGTGCTGTTTATGGAGGTGGGTTTGACTTTTGAGCCTTGCCTAAAAAAGGCACTATGGGGGCAGCAAGAGCCTTGGGCAGTATTCGAAAGCCTAGGGGTGACATGTGCAAGCCATCTCTTGTGAAGCAATGCGGCTTGTCGAGCATGTCGTCCCAGGCTGACAGACACTGGATCCCCTTTGAATGACACCAGAAGCTTAGCCAGTTGTTGAAATTGATAATTTTTTTTTTATACTGAGGTATTATTCTTGGTGAGGGCAGGATACTACTCAGGGTCAGGGTCATACCCACCTGGGCTACATGATCAGAGAGCTCTTCCATGTCTCTTTTCATGTAGTCCAAGGAGGTACGTCTCAGGTCATTCACACCAACATGAACAATGACAGAGTCATATTTGAACTTGTTCTGGAGTGACCTGAGTGCTTGTGTTATAGGTTCATAGGTTCATACTAGGCTATCTGACCTAGGGAATTTTATAAGCCTAGCCAGAGTGTGTTTGGCTTTTGCCACCCATTTTAAATTAATTTTGCTATGCCCTTTTTCGAGGTTAGTATATTGTGCCTCTGTCTAACAGGGACACGGAAGTGATACCTGGGGTAAACCTATGATCTCCCATCCACTCATCAAGATTCCTTTTGAAGAGAGTCAATGAGGGACTCTGCCTAACCTGGACTGGGATTTTATTCCAGAGTGAAGGGAGCATCTGGGTTATGATTCTGTCCCTCCAGCATGTCCTATTTATTTCAGTGCTGAGGTTCAAGTCTCTTGAGCGTGTAGCTTGATGGGATTTGGATTTTCTGAGGTGCAGCATGTCCATTAATTCCGGGTTGGACATGTGGCAAATTCTGGCTCCCGACAGGCAGCTAACAGTAACCTTCTCCTTGTCCCGCCTAAGTGAGTGGGACATCAGTGTGCCTGACTATAGAGTCACCTATTACTAGTGAGGTATGTTATTTTGCCTTAAGACAGTAAAGCATCTCAAACCAAGTGTTCCCCAACATATAGTCTTAACCTTGCCCAGCAGCCACATATCACCACATACACTTTCACCTTCAAACATGTCCCCACATCCTATATAAAATGACTCAAACAAACTCAAACCATGCTCTTTTGAGCTGATGACCTTCCAAGTGAGTACATTAAAATAGAAGCCAGTGGCATTGTCTGTCTTGTCTCAATCTTTATAAATAGGTCAATCCATGAATCACACATTCCGTCTCTGGAAAATGTCAAACATTATCCTTCTGTACAAATGAGGAAATTCAATAGACATTACTAAATTTTGACCTATAGCAATCTTATCTCTCTCCTCACCAAAATAGTTGAATAATGTATTAAAAAAGAATTGCTAAACACAGTCCTGCAGAAAGAACTCCTATGTTCTATACAACATGGATTTCATCCTTCCCATAGTTCTAACAGTGTACTTCTTACCTATATAGATACTATCAATAAAACTAGAAATAATGGCAAACTAGTCTCCTCCTTATTTGTTGTCTTGATTAATGCTTTCAGCAGAGTTTGTCACAGCAAATTTCTACTTCAAATGCCCTTATTAAGTTTCTCTCTCAGCCCATCCTTCTATGGTTCAAAAGCTACCTATTCAATAAGTAATCAGTCAGTAAAATGGCACTCTCTCCATACCTCCCCATCACAACTGTGCTCCACAAGGCTCTAACTTTGGTCCTCTCCTCTTTAACATTCTCACCAACAACCTCCACACATCCACACAACAGGCCTCCCACATACAGTATGCAGATGACTCCAACACGCATCTGCACATTTGACAACATGGCATGCTTCCAAAAAAGTACTCAGGAAGCTTTAACAGTAACTGAAATGTAGCTTTCTAACTGTCAATCCATGTCATCCCTAAAAAACAAAAAAATAAATTACTACTTTTTTCCTCAAATTCCTGTGTCGTGGAAAAACAAAATTTAAAGTCCTCTGTCTGATAGTACAACCACTGAAGTCACTTCTCATAGCATAGTGGATGATAATCTTAAATTCAAGCTGCATACACAAAATTGCATAAGAAAAACTCAAACACTAAGGATGGTTTATGGAGCCAAAATCTTTCTCACCACCACAATTAAAGCTACACTTGCCACTGTTTCACTCCTTCCCACATTTATTTATGGTGTTCCCATACTTACTAACCTTTTTGCAGCAAATATCCCTTTCAGACTCCACAACTGTAAAGCACTAAAAAGCCTAAATTGGTTAAAACATCTCCATCAGCTAACATATACATAGCTTTTTTACCACCTATAAAATTATCCAGAATTCATCTACTTGTCCAGTACTAAATAACATTCTATATAACTATGTTCCCACTCAGTCATTATGAGCCAGTGAACAAAAGCTTCTGTCTGTCCACAAGCCTTTGTAATCTGCTGTGCATTGTCTGTGCACATACCATGTTGCTAAGGCTTTACCTGTATCAATCAGGTAAATATCCTCCCTCCCATGCTTCAATACCATTCTGAGAGACATCCTAGCCAAAAGCTGTATCTGTCCTTGCTCAACACCAGGATAAACTATATCCCTAAGTGTGAACAAATACCTATTCACACCTTACATCTCCTTACTCTCTCCTGCCTCACTTCCTCGCTTTTATCCATTTCTCTCTCCAGACTTTCTCTCTAAATATACAATAAGCCAGCTTTTCTCTCACTTCATATTGCAATTCCTGTTTGTATTATACTAAGTTACATTTAATTTCTCTATAAACTAGCTAAAATTTCTCTATTAAATCATTGTAATATAACTTCCATCTATTCTTAACCAATGCTTTCATATTATGTCTAATTTGGTATAATTATTTAATCTGTATTTTTTTTGCATTATTTTTAAAGACTGTAAAATAATTGTTCTTAAAATGTTGTGTAATACTTTGGAGCTTTTTTCCCAGGGCCTCCACTGAAAATCAGCTCCTACACAGTTGAACTTTCCTCATAATCAAATAAAAATAAATAAATAAATACAGAAAGTAACAAAACACAAATACATTAATAAAACACTGATTTATTAAGCTAGCAATCTGTATTATGTGAAATCTTCCTTATTTCATTTACAGCCCTAAACAATGCACAGAAATTAACAAAAGAGAATTATTTACAAGTTGATTTGGCTGTGTAGAGCTATGTCTTGCTGTTTCCCACCCCTTGGTTCCCAGATGTTTTATTAGATGTTATTTCTTCTCTAAGAATCTGCAAGGTTTCCTTGTTATTGTATGGATTTTTTGGAATTCCTTTTTTTCCACATTGTTTCTCCTGTACCTGCACTTCCCCTGCAACCAAGACCCCTTTTCCCCTTCATTCCAATCAGGGCAAGAGCGCTGGAGCTGGGAGGGGCAATATCATGCACAGTCGCTTGTGAATTTTTATTTAAGTCCTTGTAGGCATACCTAAGGAAACATGCAGTGAATATTGCACAAATGTGTTGCTCACTCATGGAAGCAATCTAAGTCTGCAGGTAACCTAAACTTTCAGTGCAAGTACCACACACAGGTTTTCCCTGCTTCCACCCAGGAAATCACTATGTATTGTGTGCCCACAACTTGTACCCCACCCTTTGCTACTTGGGAGAGGCAAACAAATACAGCTCATTCACTCTCCACCAAACCTTGCCAGATCCTCCTGTGTCAGAGCTGCTATTCAAATTACATCCTGCCTGGGTTTGTCATGTTTTATCCATCTATACAATGGAGTTGGAAGTTTTTTTTTTTTATTCTTTAGTCTCCTATCAAAATATAGGTATGTTAACAGGCTGACTGATAACATTCAATTGGATTTAGATGTGCATGTCAGTGTGACTGCATGACTTCTTCTGCCTGCAGTTGGCTGATATCTTGTCCATTGCTGTTTTTTTTCTTTCACCAGTTACTTGCAAGGATAGACTAAGGGCTGGGACCTCAGATGCTGAATTGGATAAGTCAGGTGCAGAAAACAATGATGTAATTTGCTATACCAAAAACAAACATACAGCTGAAAAGTACAGCAGACTGTGTTTAGATTAGTAGAATAAAGCAGAATATATTTATGAGCAAGATTAACAGACAGGATAAATTCTGAGCTGTAGTGACCAATGAGGCTGCACATACAAATGTATACCCAGCAAAGTTGCTGGTACAGTGCATACATTAACATAAAAGTACAGAAAAATAACTTACTGAACAGTTGGTATTTTCTGAGCTGGCTTTGTGGCAGAGGTTAAGTCCTTGACTATAGTCCAGGTGATTGAGTTTTGACTAGAATCTTGGTCATAGGATGAGACAGCTACAACTGGGTAAGAAGCTGATACTGATTCACTCACCCTAGCATACTTCCCCCATAGGAGACCACCCGGAAAAAGGAAGTGCATTGAACTCATGCCATGCATGCATATGGAAAACACACTTTGGGATTGCAGTAGCAGGCATTGCACCATTAAGAAACAACAAGAAGATGGTTTTAGTATCCTAAAAAAGATCTCCTTAACACTGTTGAAAGAAGGACATGATCTCCAGCTCTTATATCATGCTTCCTGGTATCTTCAGATGCCTGGATTTAAAAAAAAGAGCAAATGGATCACTTGATTATAAGAGCTTTGTGGAATAAGGGGACAGGTACCCCTCAAAAGTAATAATTTGAAAAGTAGGTATGCATTTGTTTATCCATTCTAGAATAATAACGAAAACTATAGTTCTGTCTCTTATTTGTATTTGGTCCTCATGGAATGCTGTGTTCCTTTTTGTACATACATACCGCATTTATTTATAAGAAAGTCAGATTTATTGATGATATTTTTATGTGGCTAGGAGATTATGCTGAACTGAATAATTATATTAGAGATATTAATGAGTCTACTGATTTTTCACATTTTGAATTTAAATGGGTGCCTTCAGGGATTCATTATGTTGATGTACACATTGATCTGGGTCAAACTGGCAATGGTGTTTGTTCATCCAATTAGAAAAAAAACACTATTTAATTAATAATTATTCATATTCTAAAGTGGGAATTCTGCATGTTTTAAGAAGAAAGTAAATGAGAGACAAGTAATTCACCTTTTTACGTTAACATCCGAGGATGAGATTTTACTAATTTCATCTGAAGAACTTGACTGACATGTTTTTAGAAAGGATTATACTAAACCTATTGTTCCCTCTTTGTGCAACTAGCTGAAAGCCAATATGACTAGAAAGTTCTCTGCAGTTGTTAAAATGTAGCAACGGATAGTAAAAGGAACACACAAATGCTTTTATAATACTATATTATGTGGCTACTTGCACTATTAATATAATTTCTATTGACCATTGGAAGATCATTTTAGGCAACAAGGAATTAAATGAAATTGTGGGTACATCTCTTACTCTGAAGATGCTGTTTGATGAGGGCCATTTGGTGAATGAGGCAATTAGACATATAAGTGCTTATAAATGTGGATTTTGTAGAACTAAAGTAATTTCATAAGGGTCTGTCTGTCCATATTACTCGAAGGAAAAGATTTAGGGGGAGCAAATAGTTGTACTTCTCTAGTGCCACCATGGTGGTGGATCTATCCTTTTCCACAGGCTGTAAAGTCTTTTATGTGGGCAAAACATCTGATTACCACCAAGAATAATGTTACTACTAATGCCCTCTTTAAAGCAGTATGCAAATATGTCAAGAAATTCACTTTTGGGTTCTTGATTGGATCATGCGCCACAGGACCTTAGTGGAGATGATGTTAAGAGTTTACGTGATAAGAAGGAGCTGAGTAGGCATATGTGCTCAGTGGCTGTGTATGGCTTGGCGTTAATGAGAGTAGTAGTAGTATCACGTTTTTTAACACTGAAACCTTAGGAGAATGTATGTATTTAAGGATGATTGTTGAGTTAAATGTTTTTAGCATGTTACTGATCTTTTTTATCAAATTATTTGATTTTAATTTTGTTTTCTGGCTTGGGTTATTTATTATGTAACTCGGAAGAAGACAAATTTTGTTTGGAAAATATATGCTCTCAGAAGTGCTGGTATAAGTGCTTTGATGTCAAAAATGCATGTGGATTCCATGGTCTATTTTTCTTTTTCTTGGGTGTCATTAATGGACTCATTCACTGCTATCACCAGCTTTGTTGCTTTTGTTCACTTTTTCATATTGTCAGTGAAATTAAAACTCCATCTTGCAAGCCTACCGATTGAAATAGGTTTGCCATTTGCCACTTGTTCTATTATGAATGGGACAGTCATGGATTAATGAGTTGCATTCCACTGCCCATATTCACTGTGAGTGTGCAATGAGTCGATGTTAACAACTTCAAACCTAGGATGTTTCTTTTGCCACTCACAGTTAACGTGGAAAAGTACAAGAGTTACTATGTCAGCAGCCCGGATCTGTCCTTGTGAGTTGTAGCACTGCATTGTTCTATTTAGGTTAGTATACTAGCTTCAACATGTGCCTGAACTTCGAAGCAGTTTGCTTTCACTGTCTCTTTTAATTCTTTTTTTTTAGTCATTCTTCAAGACCTTGCCTGCAGTTGAAGGCTATTGGTGTACTGTGTGGTCTCGATTAGGTCTGGCCTTCAAGTTCACTGTATGTGGGGGAGGGGTGGAGAGGTTCAGTGACCAGAGTTGGGGAAATTTTTATTTAAAGAATGGAAAATGGTGTTGAAGTGGTAAAACGCCACCAATAAGATACAAATATACCACTCTGTAGCCAATAATCCTACGACCCAGTTGTAAAATCCAACGTTTAATGTGTAAAATACACAGTAAAAAATCACAAGGGCACAAAGCCACAATGAAATACACTCCAGATGAAAAGGTTAAGCGCTTTCATCATAAGACTTCATCAGAACAACTGAAATTGGAATTCTACATTTTTATACTTGCACTAATCCCCATTAATTACAGTGAACACGTTCTTAAAGTAGAAATACCTATCTGACATAAAAACTTTGACTAATAAACAAACTATCCTATATTTTAATACTAACAAAACCTTTTAGTAAACAAAACTTGTATCACAATAAATTATACTGCATACAAACAATGTAATGTTAGAGGCAAAGCCAAAAAAAGTTAAAGTTTGGATGCCCTGTACTTTAATTCAGGTTTTATACTAATGTGGTCATTGATTCCTGGGGCTACAGTAGTGTCAAATCTAAACTGCCATCTTGTTTCAGCTCTGAGCAATTTATTAGTCCAGTCACCCCCCCCCCCAATGTCTTTACTGGCTACCTCTAAGATACTGAAAAGAAAGGAATGGTCAGGATTTATATTGACGTGTTTAAAAAGTGCGTTATTTTCATCTTTCTTTGTGATACTGTATAAATGTTCATAAATTCTCCTATTCAACTTCCTTTTGGTCTTCCCTATGTAAAAATAACCACAAGCTTGGCAAATAGCAAGGTACACCAAACCTGTTGTTGTACAATTACCTACCCTAAATTTAACTTCAACGTTATGGGGTCCCAAATGAACCGTAGGGCTACCTACTATATATTTACAGTAATCACAAGCCCCACATTTGGTAGTCCCTTTTGTGTTTCCTTTTTTAACTGAGACATGGTTTTCCAATAAGCTTTTTAAGTTTCTATTGATCCTATATGTAAAAGAGGGTTCCTTACCTATAACAGTCAAAAGTTTGTGATTCCCTTTGAACATGGCCCAATTGTTTTTGATGATATTTTTGACTCCAGATGAAGTTTCCCCATGAGTTAACACAATTGAATGTGTAAAGTCCCTACCGTATCCTTGGACTTGGTCAATATTGACCTCCATAACACCAAGTAGTGGTTTGAATCTTAAACCCCATTCACTAATAACTTGGTCCCTGATGTTGTTTACAAATTGCAATAGGTATTCCCTAGCTCCAAACATGTTGGCCAAACGTTCTGTTTCAGACTTTGCCAGGCCAAGGTTAGAACACATTCTAACAACTCGGACCATTTGACTCTTTACAATATTTCTCTTCACAAAAAGTGGATGACAGCTTGTGAACTCTAAATAGTCGTTCGAAAAGGTCGGTTGTCTGTACACACAAGATTGAAAACTGTTGGAACCTACATCTTTACTCAATTTGACATCCAGATAATTAATTTGAGAATTCCCACTGTTGCCAGTAAATTTAAAGTATTCACAAATCCCATTAAGGAAGTCTAAAAATGTTGTATGTATCTCACCTCTCTTCCATAATATGAAAAGGCCATCCAAAAACCAAAGGTATATTAACCAAGATTCTTTATAGGGGGTATCCAAAACAAAAATGGTTTCCCGATGGTACATGACAAGGTTGGCAAAAATTGGCCCACAACTGTTGCCCATTGCCACCCCTTAACCTGTCGGAAAAACTCCCCACCAAAACTGAAAAAGTTGTTTTTTTAAATCACCTCCATAAGTTCCATAATGAAATTGACCGTGGTATACTCAGATTGTTTTTTTCAACCAAAACTTCATAAAAAAGTTCAAGTCCCTTATCATGTGGAATTGAGGTAAATGGGTCAACCACATCAATAGTGGAAAAACTAACATCCTTGTTGTAATATTCTTTCTTAATCCTCCTCAAAAAGTCCCAAGAGTCAATAAGTATATGGTCAATAGGGACTAAGGCTTTTCTGACTGTACGGTCAACAAACACACCCAAAGGATATGTTATACTATTCTGACAAAAGATAATTAGTCTGTATGGGGGTACCAAGATGTCCTTGTGTGTCTTCGGAATCCCAAAAGCTATTGGAATAGTAGGGTGGTCAATATTTAAAAAATTAATGGTTTCTTCGTTGATGGCCCCTTGAAACAGGGAATCCTCAAGTAACAAATTAATTTTCCTGTGTGAGATGTTAATTTCACACTTGTACTTGGTTTCGTCCTGTAACATGGAAAAAATCCTGTTGTTATAGTCTTCAGTATTAACTATGACCATACTCCCACCTTTATCTGGCTTCATAAACCTTAAATTAAGGTCACTTCTTATCCCGTCCAATAATTGCTTCTCAGTCTTGGTTAGATTAAATGATTTTGGTCTATGTTCCTGTAGGGTCTAGAAAATCTCCTGTGAACAAACCTTTTCAAATGTACTAAGGAATGGGTGTAGTGGTAGATTATAACAACTCCTCCTTCTTCCTGATGTTTAGTTTCCCTCTGTGGTCATCCCTGGGGTGGTCCTTGTACAAAAACATAAAATTCATCTTTCTTACAAAGATTTTTAATTCAGTTAGGGTATTACTCACCTTCTCCTTAGTAGAGGGTACACATTTTATTTCCTTCAACAAAAAATGGAAAAGATCTTTACTTATCTCAATCCCTATGTAATTAAAGGTGTTGAACCCTCTATATGTGATAAGACTTCATCAGAACAATTGAAATTTGACATTGAAGTTAAATTTGGGGCAGGTACTTGCACAACAACAGGTTAGATGTACCTTGCTATTTGCCAAACTTGTGGTTATTTTTATGTAGGGAAGATTGAAAGGAAGTTGAATAGGAGAATTTACGAGTATTTATACAGTATCACAAAGAAATATGAAAATAACGCACTTTTTAAACACAGCAATATAAATCCTGACCACTCCATTATTTTCGGCATCCTAGAGATAGTTAGTAAAGACATTCGGGGGGGGGGGGTTGACTGGACTAATAAATTGCTCAGAGCTGAAACAAGATGGCAGTTTAGATTTAACACTACTGTAGCCCCAGGAATCAATGACCACATTAGTATAAAACCTGAATTAAAGTACAGGACATCCAAACTTTAACTTTTTTTGGCTTTGCCTCTAACATTACATTGTTTGTATGCATTATAATTTATTGTGATACAAGTTTTGTTTACTAAAAGGTTTTGTTAGTATTAAAATATAGGATAGTTTGTTTATTAGTCAAAGTTTTTATGTCAAATGGGTATTTCCACTTTAAGAACTTGTTCACTGTAATTAATGGGGATTAGTGCAAGTATAAAAGTGTAGAATTCCAATTTCAAATGTTCTGATGAAGTTTTATGATGAAAGCGCTTGACCTTTTCATCTGGAGTGTATTTCATTGTGGCTTTGTGCCCTTGTGATTTTTTTCTGTGTATTTTACACATTAAACGTTGGATTTTACATCTGGGTCGTAGGATTATTGGCTACAGAGTGGTATAATTTTTATTTAAGCTAATGATGTGGTGGCTTATGGTACTGATTTTTTTTCTCTGTATGTCCTAAAAAAAAAAAAGAAAATATATTTATTTATTTATTTATTTATTTATTTATTTATTTATTTGCAGTTGGTTTACCAGGATAGACCATTGGGCCATTTGAACCAGTTTTCAATGGAGTCCTGGGGAGAAAAGCTCCAATGAATGTAGTAGAATTACTTGCCAGTGACTGAGCTTGATCAATGGTATTGACAAAATCAATTATGACTACTGCTGCAGTAAATGATGGTCTTGTGGTAAATTCCTTTTGTATATGGGGGTGAGGGTTAGGGGTGTGCATGCAAATGCATGGGTGTGTGAGAATTAGGGACAAAATTATTGTGTAGAAAGGTCAAAATCAAGGACAGTTTTTAAATATTACTCCAATGCACTTACAAAGTTAATAAAACAATAGGTTTTGCATCAATATACATTGTCTGATGAAAAAGAACATGAAACTCCAAAATATAACATTATTGACTGATTATAATCAAACATTTTATGAGGTAAAGAGAGATATACGTATAAGAAAGTGGGAGAGAAAGTAATCCATGGGCAGCAAGAAGAAAATCTGTATGGGGTGCAGAGACAGAGAGAGAGAAGGAAATGAGATGGGGAAGTAAAACAAAAAGAAATATAATGCAAGGTAGAAGGAGTGAGAGAGAAGGAAATATAGAGGGGTTGAGAGAGACTTGAGAGGGAGAGAGACAGGAGAGAGGGGGAATGTGGAGGTAGGATTGAGACAATGAAACGTGGTGATACTTTATATGGTTATATATGCCTTTTGTGTTTTCTGTTCATTTGTTCTATATATAGCTTACTGCTTGCGGATCATTAAGGATTTACATCTTTAGGGATGACTTGCATTTTGCAGTCATCTGCTAATGTTCTGGTAATGGGTATAGTATCAACTATTCTTCTGGACTCTTGTAGTATACACTGCAGATCAACTCGGTAGTAGTTTGACCTGTTTGAGTTGACATTACTGGCCCGTCTTGAGATTGATTGTTTTTTTTGTTTTTTTTTTTTGCACTTTCCTGTTCCCATCTAAAAGTCATGTATTTCCATAAGTGTTTGTCTTCTCATTTTATGTTGACTATTATTTTATTGAATATTAAACCACACTGACCCATTCTGTTTTTCCCTTGAAATATTTTTTTTTGCTTAATTGTGAATTTTGTTCAGGCCATTATTGGATCAAAGGGTTGAAAAAAGCAATAAACTGGAACTTTGCAGCATCTAGAGTAGCATAAGGTAATTACTCTCTAGTGCTCATGATTACTATCATTTAAGGTAATTACTCTCTAGTGCTCATGATTACTATCATTTAAGGTAATTACGCTTTTGTGTTCATGATTACTAGCAGACCTTGTAGCAAAAACATTGGCACTGATTTTATATATTATACTTAGAAAAATGATCATGTTTAGTTTCAGACCTGCACTGTTTTATCTAACTTAACACTTAATGTTCTCCATTTTTGTTCATCTTAGCAGAATCTGTCAATGTTTTAAAATGTCTTCATTTGGCCAAAAGGTACATTTTATTCTATTTTTATATACTACTTGTGTTTTGGAATTTTGCTTAAAAAACTAAAGCCTGTAAAAATATATTCTAAATAATAATATTCACCTTTATATTAACATAAGATACCTAAAGCTTCATCAGGTTTATTTTTGTCCAACATAAACCTTATGAATTGTCACCATTTAGATCTGGGAGTTACTTTGACCAATAACAACTTTGCTAAAAAGTGTGCTATGTCTGAAGGGTTCTGAGCCTCTTCTTTTAAAATAGTAATGATCTCCAGAGAGACATGGCTTTTTATTTTCAAATTATTTTTCATATATGTATCTTATCCTTTGCAAAAAAATACACTTTTACTTTTATACATCCAGTATTGATTGATAACTTTCTTTCAACAAATGAGATTGAACAAACTGAAACAATAATAACAGATGCATTTTTCCTTCAATTGAGTGGATCTTCCTGTCATGTGACACCACTGCTATAAATAAATATGTCCTACATTTATGATTAATCCTTCTCTTATCCTATCACTGGCTTTATTGGCAACATCAATACATTAAAATAGAAGATTATGATTGTGTCACATAGTATACTTAGATTATGTAACTGTGTATGGAGTTAAAGAAATTCAGTAACTCTAAAGCTTGCTAAATCAGTTTCTTGAACTCTTTTTTGAGAAAACATAACAAAATGAAGTCAAGATTGGTGATGTAGGGTGAAGCTTAGATGGCCAGCTGAGAGCAGAGAATTCTGAGAGCTCCATAAACTAGAATAATATAAGAACATTTTATTATTTTCAAGTTTAAAACGTCAGAAATCTATAGATAAACTACTAAACTACATAAATATCAATTTGGTGAAGATATACAAAAATTTTCCTGTCAAGTAACTTGGAGATATATTTGAGTCACTGAATGTGAACAACTCAAGGAATTCTCACCCAGATGCTGCTTTGCAAAAAGAACTGCAATTGATGACATCTACCCTACAGGAAATATCTTTGAAGATGCATGGCTTTAAAAATGACTTAGAAAACCTCAAATTAAATTCTCAAAAACAGAATGATACTCTTAAGGAACTATTACAACAACACAAGACAAAAATAAGAAATATAAAGACTTCCCTAAATGACATTGAAGAGAGACTCAAAGAGGAAGAATTCCAAAAAGAATTTCTGCTTAAACAGAATATGTGGCTGATTAACAAAATAGATGATTTACAAAACAGGGAAAGGAGAAACATAAAGATCTTTGGTCTGCCTGAAAACACTGAAGGTGAAGACATTATTTAATTCTTAACAACCTGGATTCCTAATTTTTTAGACTTGAAAGAGAGACTTTCATTTGGGATTGAAAGGGTGCATACAGCACTGAGGAAACCTGCTTCTAACTCAACAAATACTCCACCCAGATCCATAGTTATAAAATTTCTTTCATTTCTGGACAAGGAACTAATATTAAAATTTGCTTGGAGAAAATCACCCTTAAAATACAGTCAAAGTCTGATAAGATCTGACAATGATTATTCTTCCAGAATATTAGAATAAAGGAAAAAAGTTTGGCCAATAATAAAATTGTGTTGAAACAAAACAACATTAAAGCACAGCTGGCCTTTCCAGCCAAGATAAAAATATGTTTTGCCAATAAGATGAGAACCTTTAATGACTTAGAAGCTACTATATTCATCAAAAACAACAACATAGTACCTATCTCAGAAGAAATGGAATGGATGGCCTCTACTCTTAAAAGAATAAAAGAAACAAATCCTTGAACTGATGCTAGAAATAAGAAACAAAAAACTGATTCCAAGATAGCTGTCCCAAAAAAATAACTCTTACAACTACATCTCTCAAAGCATCAACTGATATGGTACATCACTTGTCATCTGTTTTTATATAAAAAATGAGGGTTTCTTAAACAACTGAGAAACAGTAATGATTTATTCAGAATGTTCAGAGTCCAATAATTCTTCACAAACAAAGGTACGTCAACATGGGCTACTATTTCCATTATATATAAGCCAAACAAAGCAACATGTAATACAAACATAGAAGTTTCTATTCCCCTACTTGAACTCAGTGAATACTTATCTTGTTCATTTTTCATTGATTTTACTTATAATAATTTAAGCAATTAATTAACTAATTCAACAAGGTACCATTCTTCAGAGTTCAGACTCAAATGTAACAAATTAACATCATATATAATAGCAGTAACAGTAGATTGTTTTGAAAAAGAAAATGCTGTCATGGAGACTAATGCCTTCTTCAATTAAAGTATAATTTAGAAATGGCATGTATATCCTGGTTAAATAATAGTAGCAAGCTCTTAGTACAAATGTCATCATTATTCTGTCTAAATATAGTTAATATCAATTATTGCAAGCATCATAGCTTTGAGTGCTGTTTGATCAATCCTGATATGGTGTGCGTGGATGCAGCCGTGTCTGGCAGCTGGTACAAATGTCATTAGTATTCTGTATAAACATAATTAATATCAATTATGCAGGTATCATAGCTTCATGTGCTGTTTGATTAAGCCTGACATGGTGTATGTGGATGCAGCTATGTCTGGAAGCTGTTATATGTTGCCGTTTTCATCGCTGAGAAGCTGCGGGTTGCAGCTTGTGATCGAGGTTTACTGATGCTTGTGAATTAGGCAGAGACATTTGGTGTTTTAGCCTGGATCCAGGGGAAAGGCATGGATAGAACTGTCATTTGGGATATTTTGGCAGAGAATGGTTTGTTTGTACATCTGCTGAGTGAGTGGTGGGAGGGCTGGAGGAGTGTGTTGTCTCTTGTTGTGGTGGCTTGTTGGGAGGTTTTATTTTTTTTGTTGTTGATCTGTTTGCTCTCTGTTCTTTTCCTGGCTGCTGCCTCGCTGAATGGGAGCTTTGCTTCAGGTACATTGTGGTCCCTGGTAAGCAGTACACAGACACACTAACAGAAACAGATGCTCCCAGGTTGATATGGTAATGGAAACAGAGTGACAACAATGCTTAACAGCTTGTGGTCTCTCAAATAACTAAGTAACAGCCAAAAAAAACATGTATGATTTTAGTAAGTCTAGACATAAAATATATAATCATCACATAAGATGAAGCAGTCTGCTGAATTTAGATATTAAAAACTGGATTTAATAACATGGGCTTGTGTATAACAACACTACTGTCTTAACTTGTCATAAATGACATACACTACATTCAACATCAAGGGGAAGCATGATGATTTTCTTATATAAGTAAATATACATAACAAATCATGTAATTGTTTTAACTTGAATTGTAGTTTTTGTAACCCATCTTGACCATATGTAATACTTAGTCGGTTACGAAGATATCTAATGTTTTATACATGACATCAAACTGAAAAAAGTTCTTTGAGAAACAATAGAAGCCTAAACTTGAAATGTCACAGAATGTAACAATCATATGCTGAACAAATAGTATTAAATTGACAATAGACACTCATTTTAATAACACGGGCTTGAGTATAACAACACTACTGTTTTAAGTTGTCATAAATGACATACACTATATTGAACATCAAGGGGAAGCATGATTTTCTTATATAAGTAAATATACATAACAAGTCATGTAATTGCTTTAACTTGAATTGTAATTTTGTAACCCATCTTGACCATACATAATACTTGAGCTGTTACCAAGGTAACTAATGTTTTATACATGACATCAAACTGACAACGTTGTTCAAGGGAAACAATAGAAGCCTGAACTAGGAATGTCACAGAATGTAACAATCACATTCTGAACAAATAGTATTACATTGGCAATAATCACTCAGTTTAACCTTTGCTGATTATACAAATTAGAATGTTGCTGTTTAAATCTAAAAACTTTCAGTATATGCCATAAAATGGCAATATATGAATATGGAAAGGGAACTTGTAACCATTAATCACAATAAGTGAATTTGTTGTTTTTAACCTATAATTTCACTCATTTTATAATAAGAAATAACAGATATGAAAATCCTTATGTGTAGGAACTGCTAGGAAAATGGATGCACTGATAATTAAAATCCACTAACTTTCATCAATGTTTACATAAAACAAACTTGATGCTTTAATTTAGTTAGCAACAAACAAAGTGATTACTTAAATGCTGGCAAACAATGAAATACAACTTCTAATATATCCAGTAAAATACACAGTATTATTTATTTATTTTTTATTTATTTTATTTATTTAACATTTGTTGTCCGGGAAAGTCCGACTAGGTTTTACAGATCCTGTTTTCAGCGGAGGCCCGGGGAGAAATGCTCCAGAAGCATGTTTTTAGAATGTGGGAGGAAACCGGAGTACCCAGAGGAAATCCACGCAAATGCAGGGAGAACATGCAAACTCCACACAGAAGGCACCCCAGCTGAGAATCGAACTGGAGAACCTCTTGCTGTGAGGTGACAGCATTAACTGCTGCACCACTGCGCCGCCCTATAAACATTAAGTATAAATATTATTACCATCTATTTAGATTAAGTAATAAGCTTTGAAATATTTCATCAATAAGGGTGAATATGTTAAATAACTGTGTGCTATAATCTTTTGCTGAGTTTTATATATGCTACATCCTACTTTACTATGGTTGAAGTGCTTGTTATGTATCTTTCATGTAAATATTAATTGCTTATACAATAAGCAGACATTTATATTGTATTAGAATTCTGTCTAATCTACAATAGTAATATGTCTGTTCAAAATAATATAAATATTGCTTATTCCTATTACAAATATTCTCCATATGATAATTCAATTTATGGAGCTCAGATCTTCTGGATTGTCAAGGTATGAGTGATAATCTGATGGACATAGGTTTATCTGTCAGATTAGGAATGATTTTCATTCCATGGCTAGTGCAGATCTTAGTTTTGTTAACATTTATTAATTTAAATTTATTTCACAAAACATTTTTAGTATGCCTGAGCAAAACATTACTTTACTGGTAAACACTCAAAGTATAAAACTGATAATTTCCTTTAAAAACTCAAATACATACTTTATAGTTACCAGAGTTAAATGTTTAATAGTCACAATAAAACAAAAAATACATAGTCTAAATAACCTAAGATGAATTTAACTTTATATCTTTAAATATCAATGGCTTAAACAATCCTAGCAAGAGATCAGATCTACCTAACTATTTAAAACTGAACAAAGCGCAAATTGTTTTTCTTCAAGAAACTCATTTCAAAACAGATGACAATTACAAATGGAACCCTAAGGAATATATGATATTAATGCAATTCACTTATAAGACAAAGACAAAAGAGGTAACAATTTTATGGAAAACAAATGTGATTAACCTAGAAATCATTTATAAGTATAAAGATAAAGAAGGCCTTAAGGCATTAGTAATAGTTAAATATAATAACAGAATATGGACCCTAGCCAATCTATACTGGTTCCCAGGCATTAGTTCAGGAACTGTTAAAATGCACTTGGATTTCTTTTCCAATAATTATAAAAATAACTTAGTATTAGGAGGAGATTTTAAGTGTATATCTGATATTTCTGAAACTACAAATAAAAGACCGCTGCATACATCTGCTGTATCAAAAGCTTTAAACAAGTGGGTAGAATCATTTCATCTTGTAGATACTTTTAAATTTAAAGAAGATAAATATTTGTTGTTTTCCCATCAAGATCACAGATTTGGTACCCAAACTAGAATAGATAAAATATTTGCTGCCCATGACTTACACTCTAAAATCATTCATTTCTCAAACACTCCCTGCCCCTTTTCAGACCACAATTCATTGATACTAAAACTTCAAAATGGGTACAAACCATTAATCTTTAACTCTAGAATTCCAGCATGTATAACATAATTTAAAGAGTTCAAACTCTGGTTATTATCTGAATTACAGTTCTTCTTAGATATTAATTACACCACAGAGATAAATAAAATAATGATGTGGGACTCATTAAAAGCTTACATATATGGTAAAACCCTAACTTGGTATAAAAAATCAGAGAATGGGATTTTGAATTATTAGATCTACAATCCAAACTTTTGTCAGTAAAAGCTGAAAAAATCAAAATCATTTGGAGATGAAAAATAAAGCAGAAGTATTAAATAATAAATACAATGAAATTATAACACATAAAACTAGTTTAGTTTTAGAAAAAACTAAAAATTAATACCTTGGCCACTTCTCCCAAATATCTATATAATTTATCCACAAGAATCAAAATACAAACAACAGCTAATAACATTAAAAGTATATTCTATGAAAAGGGAAAAATGTCTGGATATACATTCTTGATGTCTATATAAGTCACTATATGGAACATTTCCAAAAAGAAAATATATATATTGATCAATTAAATCTATGTTAAAATGTTATAATATATAAAAAATACCAGAAAAATTTAAACTAGATCTGCAAGCACCCATATCCAACAAAGAAATTACAGATACAATAAAAGAGGGTAAAAATAATAAAGCTCCAGTTCTAGATAGCATAATTATGGAAATATATAAACATTTTCCTTCAAAGATACTATCCCTCTTCCATAAAACTCTATTAGAAATTAAATCACAAGCTTTAATACCACTCTCGTGGATATATTCTTTAATCACATCAATCTTAAAGGAAAACAAATTCCCAAACCTCTGTACCTCATATAGAACTATGTCATTATTAAATAATGACTATAAGATATTTATGACAGTATTAACTAACAGAATGAAAATGCCATTATCCAAAACAATAAATAATGATCAAACTGGATTTATATTTCATAGACACACACATAATATTAAAAGGATAATTTCTCTTATATATTATGTTAATAAAGAAAATAAAGAAACACTCATAATTGGCTTAGATATAGAAAAATACAATTAAACAGTGCGGCCACTGCTGATCAACTCCAACTTATATCAATGAGAGAATAATCCAGTAAAAAACAAAGTGGAGATACACGACAGGAATAACACTTTTTAATATAAGGTTATCACTTTCACATCACAGATACTTCATCAGACCAAAAAACACATTTCATCTAACTCCCTTATATACCACTTAACTACCAATTATACAATCAATCAATAAATCAATGTATAAGTTAATTATAAAAAATGCCTTTAAACACAATGTATCACATCAATACTATTAAAAATGTATGCAATATATATCAATATGCACTACAATTAAGCTAAAACTAAGAATAAAAATATAATGCATCATAAACATCTCATTTTCAAATATGGCTTAATTGATGTTCTGTCATTCAACCCTGGTTCCTTCTCAGCCTGCAACTCAATTATCTGCTTAAGTTCACTCAACTCAATTTTACTTTTCATATCCCCCAGTCTTGAATCCTGATGGATGCATTCAACTACATTAAACAAAAAAATGGTATTTTGTATCTTTGCACATAATATGTTTTGCCAAAGCACTCCTCTCAGGCTCTTCATTCCTAATGGCTGCTAAATGTTCCCTGACCATCTCTCTAAGTGAACATGTCATCACCCTTACATGGAAAAAGGGACAAGCTGAACAGACTGCCAAATAAACTAGATTTCTTGTCCTACAATTAGCTTTTACTTTAAATTCCTACCTTTTCTTTATCACTGGATGTATAAATGTCCTGTCATTACTTACCACCCTACGCTGTCCACAACTATTCAAGCCATACAATGTGTTTTTGGCATTTTTGGGCTGACATAATAACCTCTTAATATTTTTCTTATTTTTATAGCAGAAACTATCCTAGCTATCTTAGGATCTGATTGTAATATGTACCAGTTGTTGGAGATAATGTACCTTCTTAATATTGCCTGCAAACTCAAGCCAAACAGGTACAGCTTCTTTATTATAACTACCCTTATGGTTCTGAAAGTGACCATAGTCATTCCCAGACATATATGGTCTAGCCCTGTTCCCTCTCAATAACTTAACCTGGTTAAGGCCTTCATCTATCTCATCTTCCTTATACTTCCGTTGTAATAATTCTCTTCTAAATATTTTCATGCCCTCATCAAATTATTGATATTCGTCCATGTCCAGTCTGGATATGCGCATGGCCTGTCCTTTTATAATGTTTTTATAAACATAAGTGGGATGCATACTATCCCTATTTAAAACATTATTTCAACCAACATTCCTTCTTATACAATTGTGTAGTGAATGTCCCACTTATATCCTTTCATATCGTAACATCCAAAAATGAAAGCTCTATAGGGGAAACCAAATGGGTGTACCTTAAAAAATATGTGGTAGTGTCTAAGAACATGAAAAATTCATCCAACTCTTCCCTTGTACTTTTACAAATGAACATAAGGTCATCTACAAATCTCCTATAAAAGAAGATAGTATTAGCAAACCTCACATGAGACAAGAGAAAACTCTCTTCCCAGTAGGCAAGAACCATATTGGCATAGCTATTGGCATAAGGTATGCCTAGCTACGCCATACAGTTGGAGATAATATTTGTGGTCAAACAACAAGATATTATTTTTCAGTATCAACTCCAATAGCATACACAAAAAGTCTATTTTCTTTCTGAGATATGTACTATGCAAGCTTAAATATATTTTAATTGCTTCTAGCCCATATGTATGGGTATCACTGTGAATAGTGACTTCAAATCCATGGACACTAAAAAACTATCATGTAGCTGCACATTTAAACCATGCACTGTCCAATTTAAATCCATCAAAATCTGCCTAGTATCTTTCAATACAAATGGCAAATTATTTATTATTGGCCTTAAATTCTTTTCAATGTATTTGGATAATGTATATGTAATCTAACCTTAACCAGAGACCATCAGTCTTAAAGGTAGATAATGTCTATTTCTGTGCAGTTTAGGTGGGCCCTAAATAATAGGAACTACGGGGTTGATGACAGTTAAAAAATCAAACAGCGACTTAGAGATCAAGTTGCTTAAATAACAATCATATAGTGACTTATACACACGACTACAGCATAAGTCAATATCAGCTAAACTAACTTGTTTATATACTCTAACATCACTCAACATATCAAGCATAGAACTAACATAATCAACAGTATCAAAACCAGCAATCCCTACTCCCTTGTCAGCAGGATGAACAGTAATAGATAAATCATTTTGCAATTCATGTAATGACAAATATTCATTTTTATCCAAGTTAAAAAAAATATTTTTGTTTATAAAATTCTCAGAATTCATTGCACATTTCAATTGAGACTCACAAACATTGCAAAAAATATCCAATTCAGGATTAAGGTCAGGCACAAATGAACTCGGTCTTTTAAACTCAATTGAATGTCTATCATTGTTCCCAAACAGCGATTTTAACATAACATTGCGTGCAAACACTCTGATGTCCAGAACAGTACTTACAAAGTCAATATCAGATGCTGGTACAAATGTTAACCCTCGCTCAAGCACTGATTCCTGGTGCCATGTTAATTGCTTCATGGAGAAACTGAACAGTAACTTATTCAAGTTGTCGGTATGTTCCACATACATTTCAGGTCTCACCCCCATGGCTCCTTCTTGCAAAAGAAGTCTCCTTTTCCTCCGTCTGCTGCTGGAATGTCCTGCCTTCAATTAATCCATTTTCTGAATGGGAAGAGGGGGAGGAAACCTGAGGTGTTGGTTTCTGTATAGAATCCTTTCCTCTGACTACAGGGATGTTCATGGCCACCTCATTAGGCCAATTTTTCATTGAAGAATGGGAAGTGGATACAGTCCCAGAAACTTACAGGTGTTATTAGATGTAATATTGCCAGCATGTCCATGGATCGACATATCATTCTGTACCTCACCAGCATTAACATCTTCTGACAACAGTTCTTGTGGACCAGTTAGGTTTAAATTTCTATCATCAGCCAATATAACCCTCGATCCATTAAATCTCGGCCATGTGAATACACGCCCATTGGAGAAATCCTTAAGATCCCTCTCCAACTTGTTCTTCTTCTGCCGTATTAGATGTTGTTCATAGGCAGATACATTGTCACATAAGTTGGACAACATTTTATCAAAAACAATCACAGGTACTATAGTTCTTAATTGTTCCTGCTTTCTCCATATATCCCTGAGCAGTGAATCCTCACTCGGTTTATGAAAATCTGTCAACAATGCCATATATTTAAAATTGGTCTCTAGATTTAGTTTCTGCCAGCGTTTCAAAAGTTCAGGGAATGTATCCGCAGAGGCAGGCATCTTCAAAACTCTCAAACCCCTCGGAAGCACTTTATGAGAGGTGCATGCCTCGAGATGCATGCCTCAGAATGATATCTTTGCAACTGCAACTGTTTGAATTTAAATAAATCATGCTCAAGTTCATGTACCACCTTTAAGGTCATTTTTTCATCAAACTGCACTTGTTCATTTCTCAGTTCATCAGTGGATATATCAAACACTAATAAAGGATTGTTACCTTGTTGCAACATCTTTTCTAAACCAGTTTGTGAACTGCCGGCTTCTTTTGGCACATAGTCCAGCTCTGTATTATTTCCTTCAGCCATGCAAGCACCAAAAATACCACCACAGAACAATAAAATTAAACAGTGCAGCCACTGCAGATTAACTCCAACTTATCTCAATGAGAGAATAATTCAGTAAAAAACAAAGTGGAGATACACGCAGGAATACAACTTTTTAATATAAGATTAGCACTTTCACATCACAGATTCTTCCTCAGACCATAAAACACATTTCATCTAACTCCGTTATATACCCCTTAACTACCAATTATACAATCAATAAATCAATGTATAAGCTAATTATAAAAATGCCTTCAAATAACAGATAAAAACAATTTGCCATATATTATGTATTAGTATGCAATATAACATAACTAAGCCCACTAAAACTCATATGATTAATTATTACATTGACTCATTTAGGAAAATTATTAATGCAGATATAGATTTAAAAATCTGCTTTGATCTTTTAACACCATTCATAGTTATCCACATAAAATATATAGAGACATAATTAATTCCTGGGAACAGAAAGGATTTGTTTGCTGGTTTCAATGTATCAAAGAACTAAAAGTTCTGGATATGCAAACAATAGAAACAACATACAAAATTCCACAACAAGACTGACTAACTATGCAAAGCATTCTGATGTATTTGCAAGATTTATGCAGCATAATTAGTAATTCTTCATTTAAAGAAATACCTAAACTTACAAAATACCTATATGAAATCATAATTACAAAATACCTATATGAAATCATATGTAATGATTATGACATGGGAAATATTATTTCAAAATTTTACAAGATAATGATAAATTATAAAACAACACCCAAATCCTCATATTGGAATTATATAACAAAAGGACACAGCTAACTGAATAAATTTATTTAAATATTTTATTATTAATAAAACATACATCCTTTACACAATACTAGAAAGTTTTTAATTGGAAATGCTTCCACAGAGCATTCTTAACTCCAGATAAAATTACTAAAATGAATTCTTCCACAAAGGGAATATGTTGGAGGTGTGAGCAAATGCACACTGCAGATTGGAATCAAATTTTTTTCGACTGTGTTAAAATTAAGCCATTTTGGAATGATATTAAAAACTTACAAGCTTTATTTAATGAATCGTTTAACTTATCTAAAGCTCTAGTTTTATTAACTGTGTATGAAGGTCCTCATTCGAATGAGTCAAATATGTATCTAGTATGGACAATACTTGCAATCTCAAGGAAGTGTATAACAAGAAGATGAAATACAAACACAATACCGACTTTGGAAGACATCTACAGCCTACTGAAGACCACAGCATTATTAGAAATAAAAATTAAAGAATTAAGGATTCATCCTAAGTCATATATAAACAATCCATGGAAAAAAGTCTTATCATTGATTGACACTTTACAATAACTAAACAGATACACTCAGACAACTGGATTGCTATACCTATAAAGTAATTCTATATATTGAGCTCTGTTATAGTGTCAGGCTGGTGTAAATAGTGCACATAGTTATTTAAGATGTTATATACAAATACTATGGAATTTATTTAACTGTATTTAAAAAATAAAAAAAATTTTGAGAAAAAAAAAGATTGGTGATATAACAGGAATTCTTTACAGTGACTGTAGCTACCGTTTAAATTAGAACTTCCTTCTGGCATTTTGGTCTTTCCAGGTACTTGTTGCGAGGGTGAGGGCATATGCCATAGAGCAAAGTTAGCCATTGCCTGAAGGGATGCAACTATATTTGAATATATTGCTATGCTTAAATGTATATCTGTGTAGATGTTCTGTTTAGTATCTAATGGAGTGGAGTGTGTGTGATATTTTATATTACCTTTAGCTAAGAATGTGCTGAAAGCAATAGTGAATACCCCTGCACACATGTACACAGACAGACAGACACACATACACACACACACACACACACACACACACACACACACACACACACACACACACACACACATTGCTAGTGCTATAAAGTGTATGAAGCAAGGCTATTCCATTTGCCCAAATCCCTAACCTCCAAGTCTGTCATTAAGAATGTTCTGTTCAGTCCTAATGTTATTTTTTTCCTAGATGATTTTTGTTCCCATCTCTGCCATTCTTCAAGCCTCTCCTTGTACAGTGACCATTCATTCCTCTTGTCCACTGCTTTCATCTAGTGGCAAAGCAAGAACTGCCAAGGGGCATCATGTAAACACTTGCAAGGGTGCTTTCTTCTCTTGTCAGCATCATTTACTGAAAACAAATTGATTAGTCTTATTTCAGAGATGTACAAACCATGTCCCTACATGACCATAGTACTGTCATGTTAGGGGAGAAAGAAAGCTACCGCTATAAAAGGCAAAGTATTTACTTTGGAAAGTGAAGAATGGCCATAGACAACATTGTGTAACATTTTTTACCAGCCTGATTTTTATTTAAAATATAACATTGAGAGCCTTCACAGTAGAGTAATCAATATTCTCACATCAGGCAATAGTAATGATGCTATAAAAAATGAAAAAAATTAGGTATTGAAATGCATTTTCATTTTCGAGTAGAAAAGGTAGATATCATTCAGCCACGCATTTGGCCCTCTATGAAGTAGGATAATGGGATGAATATAATACAAAACAAAACAACACAATATTCGTCCAGAATAATAATAATGTACCATAACAGTTTCTACATACAAAGAGGAGCATGTACAACTGATATTTTCAAAAATGAAAGAAATTCTGTAGAAATGACACTAGTAGTTGTTAAATAATTAAAACGGTCAAATCACTAATAATTATCTGCAAGTTATTATTCATAACAGCTTGTGCATATGTATTTTACTACAGTGCCAAGTTTTATTGATAATATAGTGGATTTGTGAACATTTTTTCTGTTTTTTTTTTCTCTGTGGGCTTTTGACTGCTGTGCCAGCTATATTTCATTCTTCCACCCAGGTTGGGAGTTTGCCTGAAGAGACCATCTAAAGGTTGCCTCAGCTGTACTTCTGCTGGCATCACAACAATAGGAGAATATTTATTTCAGCTTAGCCCCTCCTCTAAGTGGGGAAGGAAATGGCTCACATCACCATGGGGACCACAATACTTTCTTTGCTGTGAGTACATGCATCATATTGAGTACTCCTGTTAAAGTGTCTGAGAATCTGTCTAGAGATGGACACTTACAATGTTGTTCCTCCTCTGAGGGATTATGGTATTCAATGGTCCCGGACTGCCCCCTCCCTCACATGATCAGAATTTGCATGCCCATCCTCTCGTGTCAGCAATGTCAAACACACAACCGCTTACCAGTCTCAGATCTCCTGGTCTGTAACTAGGGCTTTAGCCATCTTTGCCACTAAAGCTGGCAGAATTGTGGCACACATCATAGCATGCATTTTGTCTGACAACTTGTACCCCAGATCATTGCACTGCTATAGTTACCAGATAAATAAATGCACTAACATGATTTAACAAGCTGCTTTAGCCATTTACATACCCTGATTTCAATCTCACAGTGAAAGAAAAAATATTATTTAAAGGATAAGGATAGTTATACAGCAGCGGTGCCAGAAACAGACTTTTTAGTTAAATTAACATTTGCAAATATTTGTAAAACTCTTGCATCAAATGATTAAGATAACATAAATCATCTAACAGATATAAGATTTACAATGCATGTTGATAAATGAAATGGTGGTATGTACTTAAGGGTAACTGGTAAAATGACTTCTATCTATTGTCTTTGTTGAATGAGAAAGTCTCACTGGGTGTAACCCATTTCCAGCAGAGGCCCAGAAAGAAAAGCTCCTTTACATAAAGTTTATAATTACCAGTTTTATTTTAAGAACAATATTGTTTTCAGCACAGTTATACAGAGAAATAAATATTTAAATTATTGGGTTACAATTAAATATGGACAGGTTCATACAGTACATTTCATTTGGAAAGTAGTTACCTGTAACAGATTTTATACAAACAGCTAGAACCTTTAAATTATGAAAAGACATTTATGGATGGATAATACTACTGATTTAAGTGAGAGAGAAATATTTGTATTGAGCATGAGAGTTAGTGAAAAGGTTTTGAAGTTTGTAAAGAAAATAAGACGAGGAAGACTATCAAAAGGGGCTTGAGAGAAAGAGTGCAGGTAAGGTAACATTCAAGGAGTGCAGTGATATGAATAAGTATCAGAGAGGTTGTAGAAAGGGGGTGTTATCTTGAACAAGGGTGTGGAATGATTTGAAAAACTAGGAAACAGAGTGAAGTCATGGGAGAAACTGTAAGCCTGGAGATGAGAATGAGCATGTCAGAGTTTGTTTAGGCATAATTTGAGCTCTGTTTTGAAGCAGGTAGTTAGTCCATCATCTTTAGTTTTGTGGGGATAGCATTTTACAGTTTGAACACATAGCAGGAGTATACTGAGACTCCTGATGTGTTGTTAGATTGAATAGAACTTAGGAGGAATTTTTCGGCAAACCAGAGATCCCCTGCAGGAGTGTAAGTAGTGTATTTTTAATGCTGGGCATTTTTTAGGATAATGCATTTGTTTATATTCAATAAGCACCTCAGTCAATGTGAGGCTGTTGTTTACTATTAACCAGTTGAGTTAAGGCCTAGTAGTTGTTAGCAGCCTTGTTATAACAGTTGGCTAGTTTGCTCTTTACTGTAAGACATATGTTAGTAAGGGGGAGCACAGAGAAGGGATGGTAATAAGTAGGCCGAGGCTAGGGCTTTTTGTGCTATATCAGTCAGTTAATGTTTGACCTATAGAGGGAGCCTAATTTTTGATGACTTTTTAATAGTTTGAAGTATAAATATATCCAATTTAAGGTTGTTAGGGCATATTCAATAAACTCTAAATGGTCCACCAAGACTGTGTGTGCATTGCGCTCCACTGTGCACACTGTAGCACAATGTTTTGTATTCAGTAAGCAGATGTACATGGTGTGTAGAGCTGCATAAACACAGTAAGCACATTGTCTGCTAATTACAACATAAGCAGGTGCTAATCAACTGATCCAAGATGGAGGACCTATTCAAGATGCTATAAAGCAACTGGGTACACTCAGTGCTAATTTTCCCTGTGACTTCCAAAACCTACTGGAATACAGCCACAGAAAGGAGTCTACACAGAAAGAATGTCAGGGGCTGCTGTTGCATTAATTCATGTGTATGTGCAACAGACAGAAGTCTTTGCTGCTACTGCTGCTGATAGACCATGGCCAAGAAGGAGAAGAGTTTTCAGACCCCAGTTAAGTTATCACAATCTACATGATGTTGAAATTGTAGGGTGCAACATGTTGGATAGAGACACACCACAGGAACTCTGGAACCTTTGTCATTCTCAACTCAGAGCCAGGGCAGACTAAGGGGAACTCATCCCAGTGGAGACAAAGGTATGGCTAGCACTTAGAATTTTAGCTACAGGAACCTTTCAGAGAGGCCAAACGTAATATGCTGCGGGTTTCACAGGAATCAGCATCAGGGATCCCCCATTAATTCCTGAATGCCATGCTCCAACATGCCAGTGACCATATATATTTTCCCTATACTCCTAATGAAATATGCAAGAATTCTACCTTGTAGCACACTACCCTGAAGTACTGGGTGCCATAGATTGTACATATATAGAAATCAAGGTACCACCTGGGGAACAGGGAAGGGTCTGCATAAATAGAAATGGCTTCCAATCCATTAACTGACAAGTTGTGTGTAATGCTAAGGGAATCATCTTTAATGTGTGTGCTGGCAACCCAGGCAGTTACCATGACTCAGATATCAGGCACATCTCCCAGCTCTACCAGATGTTCATTCACTAGAGGTGATATCCAACAGGGTCATTTACAGAGGGATGCAGGTTATGCACTCAAACTGTGGCTGATGACGCTCATCAGAAATGCACATATACCAACTGAAGAATTCCATAATGAGGCACATGCTTAAACCAGAAATATCAAAGAATGAATGTTTGGGCAGCGGAAGACATAGTTCTGCTGCCTAAATAGATCTGGAGGAGCCCTGCAGTACAATCCATGTACACGTGCTCAATATTCACTGTCTGTGCCATGCTTCACAACATCATCCTGAGAAAACAGCTTCAGCAGTATCAACAAGGGGAAGTGGCACACATCCCACCACCAAAGGCAGGGTCACCACAGCCACATGCAGGTGAGGAATCAGAGGGGGCCCTAGCAGCTATCATGGGTGTAGGCAGATGTAGACATGCTCAATATGTGCTTGCATTGGCTAAGAGGCAAAACCTAAAACCTTCATCCTATGCACATACATATAGTAACACTCATGGAAGGCAATGTTCAAAACCTTTACATACCCATGCACTGGCTGTGTACTCCTAGACTCAGCCCTGGACTAAAACTGTAGCAACTGCTGGATTTACAAGGTAAGTGTTTTACCATTAAGAGAGAATTGTGTAATAATACAAGTTAATGGCATATGCTTGCATGTTGTTACTTGGTAATGTAAATAAGTTAAAGGTGGGTGATTTCTACAGCAATGACTTTAACATTTGACAGCAGAGACTTGTGTGAATACATGTGTCCTCTATCAAGTAAAAGGCCTCAGGCACAAAAGATTCACACGTTCATGCCTCTCAAAAGTACTATTGGTCACCAAATGTCCTCCGTTTGGCCTCATACTTTTGTACTGGAAAATTATTAGAGAGAGAAGTTAGAAAGTAATGGACACATTTCAGTTTCAGACTTCACAACCCTCAGAAGACTCTTAAAAATACTGATGTTTGAATTCTATCAACTGTCTCACATTCAAAGACCAAAATATGTCAAAAGTACAATTAGTAAAACATAAAAAAACACAGATGTACTAAGCATTAAGTCAGCTATGCACCCTGAACATAAGACACAAAGCTTATGTATCCCTGAATCCAAAAGATAAAAAAAAAGATATGGCACAGTTATCATCACTTGCATAGGGTTTTGTGGGGGGGGGGGGCTAGGCTGACACATAAGGTAAGTGAGTGTATGTGAGTATGAAACAGAAACAGGCAGATATTTGGATAAAGTAACAATGACACAGAATGAGCTTTAAGCTTTACAGCTGAACCATGTAACTGTGCTGTGTGTATCTGCATGGGCCAACCAGGTGAAATTGGTGTGTCAGTGTCTGCAAGAACAGAACCAAGCTCTGTGCTAACTCTACATCTTGGTATGTTGTTCAGATGTGAGCCATGCATGGGAGAGGTGGCAATTCATCATTGTTGTACCCGACCATGAGATCTGACTCTGCCAGGAGTTGCACTGGCATCTCCATGTCCACAGTTAGATGCACTATTGCTACCTGAATATGATTAATGCCTGCTGGAGGAGTTGTCCTCAAGAGGATGACCAGGACCATGACCCCATTGCCTGCCACGTCTGTTTTTGGACACCTCAATCACTGATGGAGCAGTGGAAGTATTCACACTATGGGAACATGATTGGGCACATCCACATTGGCTAACATCAGATGATGTGGCTGACCCATACCCATATGGATTCTGTCTCCCTCCCAGTAGACATTCCATCACAGACACTGCCCATTCCATCATGTCATTCATCCGATCCATTGAATTGGCAACACGGTAGAGGCAGTTACACATGTCAGCCTGTGTCACATCTACAACCCTAAGTATTTCTCTGTACGACCTATTGAAATAGGCCTGTACTTCCATGATGGCCGTAAACATACATCGAGTGCTATGGGAAGACACATATGGATGAGGTGTAGGATGGACAGCAGGCCTCCTCTAAGCACCACTAACAACCCTCCTTCATGGAACCTTGCCCACATTTTGGCTATGGCCAAACTCAACAGGCACTGAAGCTGCAGTAACCATAATACCCTGATCGAGTGTCTCACCCACCACCTGTCCAATATCTGAGGGCTCACTGGAATGGGTTGGCATAGACCTACTGGCCGTGTCAGATGGAATTACAGATGCTGGCTGAATGTCAACCTCAGTGTCAGATTCAAACTCTCCACCCGGTAACTATACGTCTATTTGGTCACCATCATCATCAGAGTCTGCTGGTACTCTGACATCAGGTGGTAGGAGTCCCACACTTCCACTGTCAGAATCACTTGTGATAATAAGCAACAAACAGGAAAAAATATACACAACAGTCCTAACACCCACTCTCAAATGAAATATTTATTTCATCTGCTCATCAGTACTGACATAAAATGTTTGCCTTACCATGTGCAGATGATTGTAGACTCCCTATGGTGGATAATCCTGAAAGAAGTTAAGCAAAAGTTAAGGACACCATTATCACAATGAACAGTAACACATGAGGTTTAAAACTTTTTGCCCTTTATATGTCCATTAATGATACTTTTAACAAGACCCCGGATGACACTTCCACCCCAAGCCCATGTGTAATCAACCAGAATGTGTTGTTAACTGTATTAATCTACAACTATTCCCCCCAAAAGAAATTTAATGTTAGACATAACTTAAGTATTGCTGTTAATATTTTACTATACAAAAAGTATTTAGCAATTTTGATAGTTAAGCTTACCTGGAAGCTCCTCCTGAGACATACTTGTCATCCCTGAAACAGCATCCCCAACATCAATTATATGCTGTTGTGCACTTTCAGTGAGCTGTCTGGATCCCTGACAGTGGACAGAAACCCTTAATTTGGTGTCAGTGGTTTATCTGTAGCAGGATCCCCCCCAGTATCTGTCCATTCACAGGCCACTGCAACTACTCACCTCTGAGACAATTAAATCATGTCAATGGCTCACCTGATCATGTGTCCTGCTCTGGCCATGTACTGCATTCACATCAGCCTATTCACCTGCCAAATTTGCATTCTGCTCAGACATATCCCCATGTCCCCTTTCAGGCTGAAAGACACTATGTTGCCAAAATGCATCCACAATAACTTAATTTCAGGGTCACATAAGGAGGGTTGCAGGGATTGGGATGCCTGTGTGCAACAGCCCAAGGTGGCATAAAACACAAAAGAAGGAAAACATATATAAGTATCACATAAATAAAAGTCTTGCTTGGGTATATCACATAAAAGGTAGCATTCCACTATTACCCACTGGAGAAACATAAAACAGTCAATATATTCAAATATAAAAAAAAAAGAAATTGAGTGGTTGTAATATATTATAATCACATACAAAGCAAGGTTGGATCCAAAACAAAGAGAGTAATTATAGCAAATTTTGTTTGTGCCAACACAGAAATGGAACTTGGCTTCCCCACCCCCAAACCAACAGGCAAATGACACATTTTGCTAACAAACTGTTAGTGAACTGGTATCAAATAAACTGTCCTCAAAAAATATCTACACATTTACCACAGAACATTCAATTTTATGTGACTGCCAGTCACCTCTACCTGTGGCCAGCACTCCCCTGCAGATATGTATGGGCCATCCTAGAAGGCTAACACCCCTTTGTTATTGACAATGTAAGACATTTACATTTCATGGAAATAACAATAGAAGAGTATAAAGAGAAAAGGAGTTGTAATATTAGCACTTGTGAAGACAGTTAATAAGGCTGTGCATCTGAGAAAGTAAAATGCCCTAACAAACATGCCTATGCCATCAGTACACTTCTAAGAAATGCATACAGATAAAGGTAGCACTTGCTAATGCAAATATAATAAGAGATTTTTCTTAGTGACATTTCAGCATATCCAGTATATAGCTGTAAAATGCAAGCATACATTATCAAGATCAGTAGTCTTCCATGCAGATAAATCCCAAAGTAATATCTCTGTATTATCCACATAATTAAGTCTTCTCACCTTCAGGTTCCCTAGTTACACAGCTGCCTTTTTATAGTGTAGATTCAGGGCTGTGAGCATGGTGAAGATGCAAATGAGGTATGAACTCATTAGAAATGCTAAATCCCAAATCCTGGCTCTGTTTAACAGAAGAAATATAGTTCGGGCACTCCATCAGTGTTTGTTGCTAATGGATTGCAACTGTGAATGATTACTGGTAGGGAGAAGGAAAACACTACAGCAATTCAGAGTCCCTTGCCTCCAGTGGATTTGTCAGTCAGCGTAGGCTTAAAAGTGTAGAAGTAATTGTATCAAGGTTTTAAATGTAAGTAAGCAGCACATATTTCACAGTTTCTGTTCAGTAACATCCAACCTCCCCTTTATTTCTTGACAGCTATATATTGTTGTTTTTAATAACCCCACACATTTTAAGGACAACCCAGAATGCTTTACAAACTGCCTGTCTCAGATTACTGACCAGATAAGACTGAGCAACAAACACTGAGAGATATGGCAGAGCTGCATTTATGCAAACAGTAGTCATAACTTGCTGTGTGATTGCTCAGTGCACTTCATCTGAAATTAAAACATGTACAAACAACTGTTATACGTTTTGTTAGTATTGTGGATGATGTTGCAGTTGGTTGTATGCACAATGATTTTCATTCTCTGCTGCAAAGCTGTTCTGTGGCAGAGATGGAAAAGACATCCTTAATGTGTTTTGAAGGTTCATTTGAGTGAGAGTTCAAATCCAAATCTGTGTGAAAATATTTCTTGTGTACCTACATAATTTTTTGTAGTGTTGTTGATTTAACAGATTTATTTTCTTCCTTTCTCATTATGTTCCCTTTTTTTAAATGCCAGTGTTTGCATGATGTGTGGCTTAGTGCAAACAGGGGAAATGGAGAAACACATTGAAAGTAATTTTTAGATGTGGTAATCTTACTTGTGCAATGCTTAGTAGTGCACACACCTGGAATAGTGACCAACACAGGAAGCAGACAGACCACCTGCAGAGAGGACTTAGTATAGAGGTCAAAAGGGATACATTGTTGCAGTTTATGCTTTCCATTTTCACAACATCACTAAGCGACATTGCACGGCAGTTAGCAAGCTTCCCCAACAACTGCAGAAAGGAAGCAGACAGTCGACAATCTCAAAACAGATACATTCTATTAATTCTGTTGGACACCACACAAATATGCTAAGTGGAGTTGAGTGGTGGTTAACACACATAAGTTAAGAATCACTGAGGAATTATGCAATTGTTATTTAACTATTCCTGTGGCAGCAGGTGCACATGCAGGGCTGTAATACAGATGGTCCTGGGTTGTAATACAGGAAGTGCAACATGTTCTTACTGTTGTGGCAGTACAGTTTGTAGTAATGAACAGGAAAATATACAAGTGTTATTTCAATATTCTTGTGGCAACATGTGTAAGTGTAGGGTACCATACCCAAAGTTCTGGGTTCTAATACAGGAAATTCCAGATATTTTTACTGCTGTTCCATTTCACATTATATTAAATATCACTTACAATACTTTATACATCATTATAAATAGTGGAGCTGATATGAATTATATGTATGAGTGATAAGACACCCTTACTGTGTTTTTGAAGGTTCAGATATATGACTGAAGGTATACTGTCTCTGTAAGTATAACTCTGCTGTCTGGACTTGGATGGCCTTCACACTTAAATAAGACACACAAATGAATGTATATAGAAGGACCTTGTCAGGTCACACCCATACATAGTTAACACCTCAGTCTGTTATATCTATTTATGAATGATTCATGACTATGTGGCAAAGATGGAAAATCAACCCTGTAGAAGAAAATGATTTGTCCCTTATACATAGGTTTGAATCCTACAATGTAAAAATCAATTTTAGCAGAGTATGAAGCCAAACAAACATGTGCCAGATCATGATATTCATGTCCCAAGTGCATGTCTGCAAAGTTAAATCACCCATCAGTTACAGCAGCAGACATTCCTCAAACTAATGTCAAGTATCAGATTAACCTTCCAATCTCAAACATTGCTTGGCACTGTTGATCTCTGATTAATATCCTACAAACAAAGTTGGCATAATTTCTCAGGTTTCTGCACTACCAGTAAATGTGATAACAGAAATTGGCAGGAAATCATTATTTCGTATTGCGTTTGCTTTTGCTTTGGGATTAGACATGTCTGGTGTTAGAGGGGAAGGTGTCTAATTTAGGGCACAAAAGTGAGATGTTCAGGAGGCCAGAATATTTATTGGACTCCTGGTAAAGTGGCACAGCCAAAAGCTTCTGCAGGGGGACTATTATGACTTCAAGAATAAGTCTTGAGGCTTGGATTAGTCTGGCCAATGCTGTATCCAGTGCAACTGGCATCCAATGCACTGGAGAACAGTATAGGTGCTAATTTCATGTCAGACCTGCTGGCATGTCTGTGGAAGTGTTGTGGGGTGAAGCACCTAAAGACCATCCCCAGACTAATGGTCTTGTGGAGAGGTTAAACTCTACTCTAAAAATCATGCTACATGTATTTGCAGACCAGTTTAAGAGAGACTGGGACAAATATTTGCTCCATCTACTGTTTGCATACAGAGAGGTACCCCAGCAATCCACAGGTTTTTCACCCTTTCAGTTTCTATATGGGCATAGGGTGAGGAGACCTTTATATCTGATTTGTGATGAGTGGGAGGGTGAGTATGAATCCCACAAGGACTCTGCTGTGGCATACATCCCAAACCTCAGGACAAGGTTAGGGAGCTCATGGTCTTGGCCCACATGAACCTGGCAGGAGCCCAACAGCAGAAAAAGGTCTGGTATGACAGGAATGCTCAAGCCTGAGAATAAGCTGTGAAACATCAGGTTATGGTGCTCATGCCTGTAAGACAGAATAAGCTTCAGGCAGCTTGGGAGGGACCCTTTGAAGTGGTAAGGAAGGTCAGTAATGTCAATTACATGGTAGATTGTAGGCAGGAACACAAATTGTACTATGTTAATATGATGAAGCCTCAGCATATCAGGGAGGCAATGGGCAGACTGCAAAGGGCAGGGTTAACCATTAAGCCCAGTAAGTATCAGCTGGGTATGACAGAGGTCTCCTACCTGGGATCTAGAGTGGGGAGAGGTAAGATTAGGCCAGAACCTGCCAAAGTGGAAGCTATTCAGGTGTGGCCTGCCGCTGTTACCAAATAGCTGGTGAGAACATTCTTGGAGACGGAGGGTACTATAGAAAGTTAATTCCCAATTATAGTACAATAGTTTTTCCTCCTCACAGACCTGACATGTAAAAACAGGTCAGATAAGGTAATGTGGACCCCAGCCTGTGAGCAGGCATCTCAAAAGATTAAAGGGGACCCCCTGTGTTAACCAGTCCAGATTACAGCAATGCCAGTGCAGATGGACTCTCAAGAAATGGTTTAGATTAATGTATTCCCAGACAAGTCCATTTCTCTCAAACAATATTTTGCCAGGGTCACTTGAAAAACTAGCTTGAGTATTCAAAGTGGGGGGATGTGATGATGTGAGGCATTGCCATCTATGCCAAGGAGAATAGTGTACTGCATATGTAATATATACCAGCATAGTTAGATGAAGTTTTTTGACATTTGTCTATCACACTGACTTGTACAGATGCTTGTGTTAAAAACTTGAGAAAAAGATGGCTGTTGTTCTGTAGCTAATACTATCCCTGGCTCTAGCAAAACCCTGAATAAAACTACAATCCAGGGGACAGAGGGTGGTATGAAAACTGGAAGTAAAATATAAAGCTTCTCTTAAATATCCTACTTCCACATTTGAGTAACATTAAAATACCTGAGGAACTAACTGCAATCAAGATCATTCAAGATTAATTAACACCCTATCAGACACGAGGTAATAACGGCCTTGCATGGTAAACAGGAATACAAGAAATCACTACAATGTCTAATGGAGAAACCAGTATGGAAACTCTAACAACAAAGACCACATTTTCAGTTTTAGCTTCTCCAGACAAAGATACCTTACCAAAAAGACAAAGGGCAACTAAACAAACAGAATCTATAAAAACAGCAACTAAAACTAAACTGGACCAACCAGCTAACCTAGAAGACATCAAATCAGCATTACAACCAACACACCAGGCGATACAAGCCCTTACTCTACAATTTAAATCCTTTGGAGATTCCTTCAATCAGCTTTTAATCATTATTGAAAAATCGGAATCCAAAATACAAGAAAATGAAACAAAAATCGACAATCTCCAACAGTATGCAGACAGTAACTTCAAACTAATACAAGACATGTAATCCAAAATGATAGACCTAGAAGCCTGTTCACATAGAAATAATACAATCATAAGTGGTATTCCTGAATCGGTCACACATCCAAACTTAACAATAACTGTCAAACAAATTTTAAACATCTTAATTGTTTACCCTACTGTGACAAGCAACCTTACTATAGAGAGAGCGCATTGTGCTCTTCGGGAAACCTAAGCATCCAACAAGCCAAGACCAACTTATGTCAAGATCCTAAATTACCAAGACATATCCGAAGTCCTTCAATTTGCAAAAAAAAGGTTCTTTCACCTGAAATAGTCATCAGATCTCCCTAGCACAAGTCCTTCCTCTTCAGATAAGGCAGGTAAGACAAGTCCTCTCTCCGTTTTGCCATTTCCAAATTAACAAGAAAATAAATTAAGTTTCAAATGAAATTCCCGAACGCATTAATGTTTTCTTATCAGGAAACAAAATACTCTGTTACATCTATTAAAGAAGCAAAAGAATTATTTTATTCCTTTTTTCAAGAAATACCTGCATTGGAATCAGCTCCCAAGTAAACACGGTTAGTGCGACTTGTGTGGACGGTTCCATGTCACCTTTTTGGGGGGAGTTTTGCTACTGACATGTCTGCTTTAGGTCTACCTGTTCACCATCTATAAATCTGAGACTCGGAGGGTTCTAACGGGATGGCAAAAATTGAATTGATGTTTCCGGTTGGACAAGATATGAATAGACCAATACCCTCTCTTCCTGTAATGCACTTCCCCCTTTTCATGGGTTTTGGTTCATAGGTTGGTAGTAGGCTATCGGCCCTAGGGCCTATACAAGCCTAGTCATAATAATTCCCTGGCTATTTCTTCCCACAATATTTATGTCCTTGGACCCCTGTATAGCAGGACGACTGACGTGAACCCCGGGGTGAATTTCCTATCTTACATCCAATCATCAAGGTTCCTTTTGAAGAGGGTCAAAGAGGTGCTCTGCTTGGCATGTATGGGCAGTCTATTCCAGAGTCTGGGGAGTCTATGGGTCAGGAACCTATCCCTCCAGCATGTTTTGTTCATTGTGATGACAAGGTTTAGATCTCTGGAGCATGCGCCTCTGAGGGATTGGGATTTCTTTAAGTGTAGCATGTCCAACAGCTCTGGGTTTGACATGGCCTTGTATGTTAAGCAGAGATCGCCTCTGAGTAGACAATATGTCACAGAGTATAGGTGGAGATTTTTTAGCTGGTTAGCATAGGGCATCTGTTTTAGGCCTGTGATTCATTTAGTGAGGTATTTCTGCGGCCTTTCCAGTTGTTGCAGATGTCTTGAGAGGTGCATACCAAATGGGGCATTCTATTCTATAATGGGTCTAATGAAGGATGAGTACAGTGGGACAATGACCTTCTTTTTTCTGGATGAAAAGCCCTTAGTGATGAGGTGTACCAAATAGAAGGATTTCCTGACTGTTGTGGTGATGTGGTTATTGAAGGTGAGACCACTGTCCACCTGTGTCCCTAAGTCTCTTATCACACTTTCAGTGTTTAGTGTACTGCCACCTATGTGGTAATTCATCGGTACATGTTTTTTCCCAAAGGGGATAACTATACATTTCTTGGCACTGAACTTGAGCCCATTGCTCTGGCACCAAGCATCTGTTTCTGTAAGGCCCTTTTGTAGAATACCCACATCATTTGGGGATTCAATAATGGCTCCCAGTTTGCAGTCATCTGCAAACTTTGTTAGCCAGAGTCCCTTAGTGTTGGCCTGTACTTCAGAGAAGTAAATGCCAAACAAGAGCAGTCCAGGACTGAACCCTGACTCCACTTGTCACTTGTCTGGAGCTGGATTTGGAGTCTGCTACTTTTACATTGTGGGTTCAGTCAGTAAGTCACTTGGCAACCCATCGAGTGATGTAGGAATTAATGCCCATCTTAGTAAATTTATCGATGATTCCAAAGTGGGGGATGGTGTTGAAGGCCTTGGCAAGGTCCAGATAGGCTGTGTGGACCACCTTTCCCTTGTCTATGGCTCTGGAGACTGATTTGAAGAAGTCAATCAGTTTCAGGAGGCAAGATCAGCCCTCCACTAACCAAAAATGCATAGGGTCCAGTGTTTGAAAGTTGCCAATGTCTTTGTTTATAAGTTCCATGATAATACATTCCATGGCCTTGCAGATCAGGCTCATCAGAGTGATGGAGCGGTACTTCCCAAGATCCAAGGTGGAGTCCCCCCCCTGTGGAGTGGGATAACTGTAGCTGTGTGCCACTCAGTGGGCATGAAGACTGAGGTGATGCTATGATTAAACATGACACTAAGGTGAGGTGCCAGTTCATTCTGTAGTTCATGCAGTACACAGCCTGGGATGTTGTCTGGTCCCATGGATGCTGTATTCTTAGCTTTGGAGAGTGCATTTTTACCTGTGTGGCCATTATTACCGGAATTTAGCAATCTTTCAGTATTGAGATGGGCCCTTTAGGGGTTGAGAGGGGGGTGAACTTTGCACTGAATAGATCTGCCAGGATATTTGCAATATCCTTGGGATCAGTATATTTAATGCCATTCTGTTATAGCTCAGAGCAGATCTGAGCATTGCCATTTAGATTCATGACATAGCTATAGAGTGCCTTGTGGTTGTCTTTGGAATCTTTGGCAATTTTATTTTCGTAACTAACTTTGGAGGATTTTATGAGGGATCTCAGCTTCTTACTGAGGCGGGTGAGGGAGTTTTTTGCATCCTGGGATTTTCCTCTTTTCTGCAACAGTTTCTTCCTTTTGTTGTAAAGTTTGTTTATGGCAAGGGACCACCAGATTGGCTTCCTTTTTTTGGAGGACAGCATCTTGGTTCTATTGGGGATGGCATGATTCATGCATGAGTGGAACAGTTGAAAGGTATGTTCACACGTCATAACAATCCTAACCAAAACATAGGCGAACTAACAAGCAAGTAAAGTATATCTAGCCCTTATAGAACTTGAATTCAGAGTGATACATAAACTGCAATTCCACACAAACAGTTGAACAGAAGCACAGTCTTTCAGCTGCCAATCCAAGGTGAAAAAAAAAAACACGTTTTTAAAAGCCGTAAAAGTTAATTCTAATAGCATGTAACTGCAATCCTTAAGCAAAACAAACAGCTGCTTACATGTTGAAACTACAGTTCTAAAAATGCTCACTGTCATTGCCACTTATGAAGACAAGAAATTGCTGCCCAGGCAAGTAGAAAAAAGACCATGATTCAACTAACAAATCACGTTTTTACATGCAACAGTCCTAGGTCATTACATATACATTAGTTGTATGCGTTATTGACCCTGCTTGGAGAATCTGTGCCATCAAGGAAACAGGATTTATAATATGGCTTTGGTGAATAATAACAATGTGAAGCATTATACTATACAGTAAAAAAATATTCCAAGCAGGTTGTCAGTTTAGGCATTCTACCACAAACTGCTATTGCACAATTACATACGAACATTTATTTGCAAATGCCATTGCAATCAGATGACGTTACTGCTATGTTAAGTGAGAGTTGCAGTGACAAAAAAAGTTTATACAAATGAATATATACAACTTTAAAAACTAGATGACTATGATGCAACAAAACACCTTCATAAATAGTTTTATTACTAAAATGGCAGCTATTTCAGGCCAGAATTAGTCAAAATGTGCATTATTTAAATATAATGAAACTAGAAATCCAATGCTCCTTCCATCTACATAAAGCAGTGTAAATTTATACTACTGCCTGGAACACAAACACAGAGATTTTCATTCCAAAGTGAATAGAAACAATAAAGGGACAAAGGATTATGCGGAAACAAGATTCTGTGGGTGGGACTGTCCATTGCATCAATGGGATATGAGAGTGAATGTCGATGTTTAAGTTTTGGTCCGAAAATGGAAAAGGCATTTTCAGTTTGTATAGTGCCCCTAAGGAAAAAGAAATACCTCAGTGTTTCTGAACATTGTTCCTTGCTCACTCCAGCAGTTCTCCTTGAATGTTTGAACAGCAAAGACACTACAGACACTTAAATAAACCCTATGCTAAACTAAATATGCTGAAAAAAATATGAAGTAGTGGTTGAGTTATTTATTTATTTATTTTTTATTTTTCCACAGCATGCATGAATCAAGTGAAAAGCATTACCGGGCACACAATAGTAGTGTGTGCACATGGTTTTCTAAACTTGCACAGAAAGCACCCTTTTCAGCAGGAAGCAATACATCACTCTTTAGATGCACCAGCTAGCCTTTAAGACCTGCACAATTCCATGAAACAAAAATATAAGAATACCCAGCCACAACAGCACCAATTCCTGGTGGATCCCTATTGCATTTAAAATGTAATTGGTTACACATCACCACTCTTTGCAATCACATGCTTTACTTGATCAAGGAAAGCTCACAAAAGTGAATCAAATGTAATGGTTACCACTTAGTATCAGCCAAAGAAACGAGAAAAGAAATTATGTTTGCTGAAAGCAGATTACAGCAGTAAACGAAGCTGCAATGAAAATATTAAATAGGTTTGTTTGGCACACATTTAACTGCAGTTGAAACCATAATAACAAAGGCAGACTGTGTAGGAACTCTATTAAGAGTTTACGGAATGTGAACAAAAAGATAAAATGTGAAAGCAATAAGACCACTTTCCTGCATAATGCTGTTGCTTACCTTTTATCAGCACAACACAACAGTCCAACGACAAAATACACTCGAGAAATGCCAGTGAAGAGAAAGAGTTCAAAACGTAAAAACACGTGCTTTTAAAGAACTGATGGCCATTGGCAGGACTAGGTAGCAGTGACATCACTGAATGGGTGGTTATATGCACCATTCCATAGAAAACGTTTTGGGGTGGGACTTTCTTTGGTAAACTACAGGGACTGTGTAGTAGTCTTGACGTAACTATTTCTGAGACTGAAACAAGTTTTCCAACGGCACGATGATTGATTTTTAAAACTAAAACTATCACAGTACGTTAAGGCAGTATACATTCTCAGGTAAACAGTCAGATTGATAACTTTTAAATGTTTGCATGCTTGTTCCTTGAAAAATATTTGTAGAACAGGGAGAAAAATGGCTCATATGTTGAGCATTTTGAAATAGAAACCCGTTGTTCTCCTTTAAACATGCCTGTTGTGCAATTCCAAGGTAATTCCAAACCCCTTATGTGCTTTTCTGATACTTGTTTTATCAGATCTCTTAATTTTAAACATTTAGTTTAATCATGCAGTTTGTGCCCTTGTAATGCTCTGCTTTATCTTTTTTATAAAATAAACTGTTTGTACAAGTTTTCATTACCTTTGGTTCTTTTCTATCTCTTTTTCATGCTTGTTTCTCTTAGTTTACTGTCACTGTTAACTCTGCAACTCATAGCTCTGAAAAGCAGTCTCTGGAATCCCAGTTCTGACACCATGTTGCTCATCTATTCTGGATGTAATAGATGAGTCTTTGTGGGTTTTGTTCAGGGAACTTTATTATGTACAAACACATCAAGAGAGAGGCTTAATGACTTTAACTTAGGTAAACTTATATGCAAACTAGATAATACATTCATCCATGCTCACTCTCTGGCTGCACTCTCAAAATGGCAATGAAGCTAGCATGTGCCTGCTATTTATATGCATGTTCAGTCCTTGAAATGTTTCTTAAAGATACAGCACATACACTCTGTTCTTCAGAGCTGACCTTCAAATGGCACTGGTTACCAGCAATGATCAAGTTTACCTTGTGACTGCATTCCAGAAAATAATACATGCAGTTAAGTTAGGCCTGTCAACATAGATATAAGTGATCGATGCTGAGTTTATGGAGCAAGACTCCTGTACTGATCATTCCCTGACTCGGTTTAAACTTTGCCTTCCCAGGTTATTACCTGCAGAATAACAAGTTGTCATTTTACACAATTTAATGAGGGAAATATTATGGCCATGTCTTTGTTACCGTTCTTGTTCACTGAAAGGGTAAGTATGAAGGACCTGGGGTACCCCAATGACTGTAATTTAGCTGATATGGGTGCTCTGGATAGCCTTACATAAGCTTGTTTGTATCCTAGGTGAGCGTCATGGAATAATCCAGAATTCCATCATAAGCTGTTTCCATTGCATGGGCTTGGATGGAACAAAAATGGTGGAGGATGGGCCTTCTAGAGATCAAGCTTAATCTGGATCCACATAATAAGGTCAAATGTTTTTGTATAGTATTAAATATATAAAATATTTGAAATGGGGCTATATTACTAAGTGTTTTTAATGCCTTGGATCATAAATCTTAGATGAGGGCTAATATTGCTTTAAGAAATTATTTTTAAGTCAACAATTAGTCCCCAATTAAGTGGAATTGTATTTAAGGCATGTAGTGTACTGTCTTTGTCATTCTGATGAAGTCCTTAACTTTAGGATGAAAGCACTTAATAAATTACTGTGAGTAGATTCTGGCACTCATTTTTCTTCTTTTTGTGTTTTGTTTCCCAGTTTGTGAGGTTTTATTTTGTTTACTGGATCCACATGATGTTATGAAACAGGTAGGTCTTTTACATAAGGATGTTTCACTTCATTTCAGTAGAATGGCTGCCGCATCAAATCATCAAGCTGCACTCTTTTGGGTGTTTGGTTGATTGTACAGCACACCCCGCTTCAAGTGCTTGGAGGGCTTTTTATTTCAAACTGTTAGGAGGGAGATGAATGGTTCTTTGCAGAAAATAAGACAGTCATTCATCACCAATTTGCCCACTGGATCACTCACTGACTTTGGTCTGAAGTACTCAGCCTTTAGTTGGGCTGATAGCAACTATATGGATAATGATAAGGTCATAAATGTGTTTTTTTCTATATATTCTGCACACTGTTGTTTGGAGTATGACCCATCAATGATGTGTATGGCCCACCTTAAGTCACAGGCCCTAATTATTTACCAAACTGTGAAATCACATTTGAGTTTGTGGGTACTACATGAATTCCTTAAGGAGGGATTGGTCATTTTAAGAAACCAACATTGGATCCCAAATCTCCAGAGAAGTCCATACCAGATAGTAATCTCCCATGTATTAGGTAGATTAATAAGATAGTTGTATATGCTCACTTGTATTCTTATCTTATGTCTCATGGCCTCCTAGACCCTTATCAGACAGTTTTATTATGAGGCACAGTACTAAAACCACACTCATGTGAGTATTCAGTATTGGACTTATGGTAAGGGATCAGATCCATTATTTATACTATCTGTTCATTTGTAGGTATTTGACACCATGGACAGTGGCTTTCTTATTAGAGGCAGTGCATTTTATTATGGCTATTTATTATTGTACTGGAACGGTTTTACTCTTATCATTCCAGTCACCACCAGATGATGGTGTGTGGGTTACATCCTCTTGTCTTTCCCCTGGTTTGTAGATTGTCAAGAGCTTGATTCTAGCTCATTTGTTCAAAATGCACGTGTTACAGCTAAGGGACATCAAGGGACATCATTATGAATAGAGGTATTCATTATCTGTCATATGCTAATGATATTTAACTATAATTTCCTATTTTCAGGATCAAGTGTCTGATTGTGCATATCCTGAGTACTACTTAGGTTTGACTGTCCATTGTTTAAGACTGAATTTCTTTAAATTTAGTTTGAAAGATACTGAGATCATGCCATGTTGATTTATGTCAGGCATACGTATCACATCTTCCTTGCTTTCAGCATTGATAATGTATGAAGATGTGGGTTATATATTGGCATTGTTTCTTGAGTCCAAGATCTCAATGGGGATGTTAACGTTAAGCTACATTAAGTGACCAAGTGTCAGAAGTTGTCAAGGCATTTTATTTCAGTCAGAGGAATATCTCCCAGAATATACACTGGGCCTGTTATGGTAATAAAGGTGTTGGTTATTTCTGATTGGATTGCTGAAATAGTCTATGTCTTGGGAGTACTGATGGCAATTTGAGGAGACTACAGGTGTGCAAAACTCTGTGGTCATATTATTGACTGGTACTTCTTCAATCACTCACATAATTCTCATTTTACTGAATTATCACTGTCTTCCATTTACTGAAAGATGTGTTTATAAGATCTTGACCATGCTCTTCACAAGCTACGTGATGCCCAATTTAAGGAGTTAATAATGCATTTATTTATTATGATTTATTGATAATTGTTTACTGGAAAACTCTGAATGGATAATCTTATCCACTTTCAATGGAGGCCTGGGAAGAAAAGCTCCACAAGTAAAATAACAGAAAATACACATACATTGGTAAAAACTGATGTTGCAATATACTGTGAATGCATAGATTAATGCAAATATTAATTTACAGATGACATGAAGAATAATACACATATACCATAATTTAAAATAAGAACTATAACGATAACTGTGACCAGCAAACCAAGAGGTAAATCTTCCGTTGCAACAGAGTAAACAACAAAAATAAAATAAAACCACAAGCAACGGAACGAACCAGGCAAAGTCCAGGCCAGAGGCAATGCAGCACAATGTTCATAATGCTGTATAAAATCATTCACCATAGCAAAAAATCCAAATACAAAGCAATGAGAGTCTTCAGATAATAAAAACAGTCCAAAGGTTTATTAAAAAATCGGTAAGCGCTTTCGCAGTAGAGCTTCATCAGACCAGATACAAACAGAAAAGGACTCACACTATATATACACATATTGTCAAAGCTTTCTCCAATCAAAAACTACCCCAGATAATTAATGAATTAGCAAATTGCATACAATCAATTAAATAATTCATTCATCTAGAACCAGTGAGTATTCAACCAGGTACAGACACAAACATGTAAACAATGCTGAAACAAATACATACAAGAATGAAAAAGCTATTTAAAATGTCATAAAAATAAAAATAAAAATAAAACTAAGAATACTATAAATATGCTATAAATACTATGTGTAATGCCCATAAACTAGAATAATAGCACACAGGCTATCGTGAGGGGCAGATGCAAAAATACAAGTAAGTGTATAGATATATAAGTATATACAAAAATCAAATATGTATACAAAAGTATACAAAAATCATATATACAAAAATAATTTATGCAGCCTCCTTTTCTTTAAAAGAGGTTTGATAGAAGCCCTTTCATTTAAACCTTTTCCTCTGTCAGCATGAAGTATAACAATCCAACAGGTCTCTCTATGCTAAGTGTGTGTCAAGATGTCACCTTCCCTAACGCTAGGAAAAATAATCTCAATGACTCTGAAATTAAAAGTGTGAGTATTGCCCTGTTCTAAAACATGCTTCAAGAGTGCATTATGTAAAGAGCCTTTCCTAATATGATATATGTGCTCCCTCATTCTATCACGGAGCACCCTGTTGGTTTTACCAACATAAAAAGAACCACAGACTGTGCACTCTGCTAAATAAACAGCATGGGGGGGGGGGTCATACAATTCACATCTGCTTTAAGAAAGAACTCTTTACGGAGGTCTGGATGATAAAAGACATCAGATGTATTGATGAACATGCAAAAATTACAGGAGCCACAAGGCATTGTATGCTGCAAGGCAGATGTCATATTGGCAGAACCTCTGTCATAACACAAAAGCCTCCTTAAATTTTTATGATTCTTAAATCTGAAGCTGGGTATATCACTCACAATCCTGCCAATCTCATCATCAACTTGTAAAATGGGCCAGTGCTGTACAAAAAGGTCAGTGACTTCTTTATGATCGCTCGTAAAAAATAAAGGAATTTTAACACCATTCATGGTGTTATTATGGCCATTGACATAACCAGCCTCCATGGCAGGTCCAAAGTATGGTCGCGCTGTAGTTGACCTCAAATCTTCGAGGTCAGACCATTGTCTGCTGATTTTGCTAGTGGTATACCCCTTAGCCAACAACTTTTTCTGTAAGCCAGCAATCTCTTGCTGAAAACCATCTAAAGACGGATTCAACCTGGAGGCCCTTATGCCCTGTCCTCTGATTAGATTTCTAAAAATATAACCAGGATGCATACTAGACCTAAAAAGAAAAGCATTTCTATGGCATGTTTTATGATGGATGCCTGTGTTAATTGTATGCTCAACCAATTTTTCAATATATAGGTCCAAAAACTCAATATGAGTATAAGATCAATTGTAAGTAAATTTAAGGCAGTCAATTAAATTATTCATGACATAATTGTACCAGGTCATCAGATGACCCTCGCCATAGCAAAAACAAATCGACAAAACGTCGATAAAATAACACATGTTCCTTAAAACCTGAAAGGGGGAATAGCATGTTAATCTCCCAATGGGCAAGAAACATATTGGTGTAGCTATTGGCACATGAAGTGCCCATAGCTATGCCATGTTTCTGTAAATACATTTCCTCACAAAAGGTGAAAACATTATTTTCAAGAACAATCTCTAAAAGAAAACAAATCAAATCGATCTGTTTCAAGGAATAGTCACTGTGTAATGATAAATATTCATGTACATACTGCATGCCCAGTTCATTGGGAATCATGGCGAATAATGACTGGATGTCGAAGGTGACAAAAATAACATCACTGACATCAGGGACTTCCTTAGTGCATTCATATACATCTAAGAAAAAGTGTTTTGAATCCCTTAAGACTGTATGATTCAAACTAATAACAGGTCCCAAAAACTTCTCAACATACAGAGAAAGTGGTTCTGTGACCCACTCTCCTCCGGCCACAATGAGTCTCATGGGTGGGTTGGTGGGATGTTTATGAATTTTGGGTAGGCCTTGTATTGATGGAATCAGGGGATTAATTACTTTCATGAAAGAGAATAATTCTTCAGTAGTAAGATGAGCAGAAATAATATCAGAGGTATCCCTGCCCACAGATGAAATAACCTGGTGCACATCCCCAATGGAGATCTTATCATAAAAACTGTCATCATTTAGCATCAAAGTCATAGATTGACAGTAATGTGGCCTATCCATAACAACTATAAGTCCACCTTTGTCTGCTGGATGAATTACAATGGAACTATTACACTGTAGGTGATTCAGAGCTAACCTCTCTGTATATGTAAGATTATATCGAGAGTGCTTCCTAGAGTTTTCACGGTTGTCATAAAAATGATAGATGTCCTCTTCAGTGAGTTTAAGATATGCCTCAACCAAGGGGTGATTGCTAGGAACAAAACTATTTGGCTTCTTCAAGCTGGAATAAGAGCCCGCCTCATTACCAGGAACAAGTCCTGAATCAGAATCACCATACATCAGGTGTAACATGATGTTCCTGCAAAAAAACTTTCAAATCTAAAATTGTATCAGACATTTTACTCTTACAAGAAGGTATAAAATTTAAGCCGTTACAGGGGACACTGCACTCCTCTGATATCAACTCATATGACGAGATATTAAGAATTAATGATTCAGGGCCTTCCTCCACATCTTTTTCAAAGTTTGATTTGGGTGTTGCTCCCCTGAAAGTTTGCGCTTGTGGTGCCCCTTGCTGACTGATCTCCCCCACCCCCCTCCCCTGTCCAAATGGACTGGTAGGGGAAAAGGGAGTTCATCTATGGCACCACTTCTGGCAATATTAAAGGCATCAATGCCAACTGTAGGAAAACTCCTATCTTTAGGTCTAACTACATTACCTGAATTTTGGCCTTTATTATTATGATTGCTCACAACAACACTGGGATACAAATTACCCATATGACTCACACTCGTAAGTGGTACCAGGTTGTCAAGCCGCGTCCCTAACTCAGGAGTACCAGAAGAGGACTCATGATTTTCCACCGTGTCCACAATGCCTCCAGTCACATACTCTTGTAGCGTATGTCTTAACTTTTCCTCCTCGGGGCTAAAGGAGGTGCATATAGCTGGCACTTACCTCCAAATTCAGTTTCTGCCAGCGTACCAATAATTCAGGGTATTGAGACCCTTGGGTGGGCATGTTGAGAACTCAAAGTCCTCGAGGTACTATCTTCTTCTCGAGGCAAACGTTGTGCTTGTAATCTTTTTAGTCTGAGAAAATCCCGTTTGATGTCCTCCATGTTATGCTGTAAGCTTTCCAAATCTTCCATCTTGCTGGTGATGTCATCATCTATCATACGAGTATCAAACTGCCATAGGCAGCTCCTAGAGTGCACATCCTGTAGTTCTTTTTATGTTGGTAAAACCAACAGGGTGCTCCGTGATAGAATGAGGGAGCACATATATCATATTAAGAAAGGCTCTTTACATAATGCACTCTCAAAGCATGTTTTAGAACAGGGCAATACTCACACTTTTAATTTCAGAGTCATTGAGATTATTTTTCCTAGTGTTAGGGAAGGTGACATCTTGACACACACTGAGCATAGAGAGACCTGTTGGATTGTTATACTTCGTGCTGACAGAGGAAAAGGTTTAAATGAAAGGGCTTCTATCAAACCTCTTTTAAAGAAAAGGAGGCTGCATAAATTATTTTTGTATATATGATTTTTGTATACATATTTGATTTTTGTATATACTTTTATATCTATACACTTACTTGTATTTTTGCATCTGCCCCTCATGATAGCCTGTGTGCTATTATTCTAGTTTATGGGCATTACGCATAGTATTTATAGCATATTTATAGTATTCTTAGTTTTATTTTTATTTTTATGAAATTTTAAATAGCTTTTTCGTTCTTGTATGTACTTGTTTCAGCATTGTTTATATGTTTGTGTCTGTACTTAGTTGAATACTCACTGGTTCTAGATGAATAAATTATTTAATTGATTGTATGCAGTTTGCTAATTCATTAATTATCTGGAGTAGTTTTTGAGTGGAGAAAGCTTTGACAATATGTGTATATATAGTGTGAGTCCTTTTCTGTTTGTATCTGGTCTGATGAAGCTGTACTGTTTTTATTATTTGAAGACTCTCATTGCTTTGCCTTTGGATTTTTTGCTATGGTGAATGATTTTATACAGCATTATTGACATTGTGTTTCATTGCCTCTGGCCTGGACTTTGCCTGGTTCGTTCCGTTGCTTGTGGTTTTATTTTATTTTTGTTGTTTACTCTGTTGCAACGGAAGATTTACCTCTTGGTTTGCTGGTCACAGTTATCGTTATAGTTCTTGTTTTAAATTATGGTATATGTGTATTATTCTTCATGTCACCTGGTTTGTTCCGTTGCTTGTGTTTTTATTTTATTTTATTTATTTTTTTATTTTATAATTTAAAACAAAATAAGTCCAATAACATGTAGCACCGAAATGTGTTGACATGTTATAAGTGTGAGCATTTATTACTCTCTCACAGAGCAATTGTCAGCGTGGAACATTCAAACAGTGGATAAGGAAGAGGAGAGGAAGAAAAGGGGCAGTGAAAAACGTATTTGTTGGAGGTAACAAATGGGGCAGATAAGACTGTATATCCCAGTTATATCATCAGGGAAAGGACATTTGGATATTCCATGGGCTATAGTAGAAACATCAGGCAAATTTCCTTTTCATATAAGCCACCCTTTCCTGTAATATTCCCTATCATAACACAACCTACCCCACTTAGCCTACCTATATTTATTCTTTCTATACCTCATTGCTATAACCATGTCCACCAGACCTACACATCTTACACTCCACACTAACCTGTCTACCTAACTGCATCTATTCCCCACCCCTACGCACAACCTCCATTCACTTCAATAAAAATCCCTCCTACACCGTCCACATTTCTCCCCACCTCTACCACACCAATGTCTCTCTCCTCTTTACCATAAAGCTCTTCACCTACCCAACCCACAACCCCACCCCTCACAATCCCTTTGCCTCATGTCTCCCCTTCACTCAACCCCAATACTACTGTTACCACAAAACTTCTAAGCCACATCTTGAAACTTCTCTCTACCCTTTTTTCAGGCGACATTCACCCTAACCGAGGACCTCCTGTTAACCACACCCAAATCATATTCCTAGCCATGTTTGTCCTCCCCATAAATCTCTACTTTTCACCACCATCAATGCCCAAAGCTTAGGTAACAAACTGCCAACCTTCCACACTTGGCTTGCCCATAATCTCCCTGACATAGCAGCAGTCACTGAAACTTGGCTTAAACCACATCTGAAACAACTCCGAAATCACCCACCCTAACTACAGAATCATAAGAAATGACAGACCTCAAAAGAAAGGTGGAGGAGTAGATTTACTTTTCTCCTCCTCATCATATACCTAAATTCAGTACAGCTGAAATCACCCTAGCCCTCTTAAAAATCAATAACCACAAAAACATACTTATACCTGCTCTATATATCCCACCCAGAAATAATATCTCCCTTCCGGAAGACATCCTTTCTTGGTTTTCTACTAATATTGCCAACAAAACTATCATCTTAGGAGACATTAACATTAACTGGGCCTCTATTCAGTCAAACTCCTCTTCCCAAAACATCAGTCTATATAACTTCTCTCAACTAGTTAACTCCACTACTAGACCTAAAATAGACAACTCCCCAGCCAGCATTCTGGACTGGATATTTGTTTCCCATCCCAGCAATATATCTGACAGTTGCACTCTGCCTGATACCCTCAGGGATCACCATCCCAACTTCATCTGTCACTGTCTCTCATCTCTAAACTTACAGCACAACTACATCCAAACCCGCAACCTCCAAAACTTCCACCAACACTCCTTTTCCAATAGCTTAAAACAGATGAACTGAAACCCATTAAAAACTCTGCCTCTTGATGATGCTGTTACATACTTTAACACTACCTTCATAAACCTCTTAAATTGCCTTTCCCCTCCTAGAACTAAAAGAGTAAAATCCACCATTGCCCCTTGGCTCTCCAAAGAACCGCTAACACTCATGCATACCAGTGATACATCTTGGAAACTTTATCAAAAGCATTTAGCTGATAGTAATGAAAAGGGCATGCTGTAAGGACAACTTTACTTAACAGAAGTATTATAAAAATCCTTATCATAATTACTTCTGTAATCTATGTTATTTATTTTCCTTAGTATAATGACAGAATTCTGCAGGACGACTAATTCCCTAAACTGAAAAGGAGAACATGAAAGAAGGATTTGATGTTCTGCTTTGTGCTTTTATATTACTCATCGCAGAGATAAACTATAATGATCACCTGCCACATCCAAACAAAAGGAGATGCACTAGTAAAATGATTCCATTCAACTAAGGAATTATAGTCTAAAAGAAAATTAGACTCAGAAGATTTCCTTTGCTTTCAAACAACAATGCACAAGATGTCATCTGTGTCAAATCTAAACTGCACTCACAAAACTCATGATTTTTTGACAATACTGAATTTTACTGTAAGGACAATTTTTATACTTAAAT